>NC_079405.1:28709508-28792008 GCF_029220125.1 Pseudoliparis swirei | reverse complement strand
AACTGGATGATTACCAATGTGTGTGTGTGTGTGTGTGTGTGTATGTATGTGTGTGTGTGTGTGTGTATGTGTGTGTGTGTATTTCTGGAGGTTTCTCTTCACATCCTAATTATATAATATCCTCTCCTCCTCTCCTCAGATCCATCGCCCACAAACCACCTCTGGGTCCTGCACCCCACTTCTGGGTCGTACCCCCCCCCCCCCCCTCTGGGTCGTACCACCCCACCGTGGTGAAGCTCCCCTCGGCCCATCATGGCGTCTCACCGGCGGAGGAGGAGGAGGAGTTTGTTTCGTCTGAGGTCTCTTCTGATTGGTCGAGGCGTTGTTGGCCTGCAGCAGGAGGAGTCGGCCCCAGCGCTGCAGGCCTCAGGCGGGCCCCTCAGGCGGGCCCCTCACTCGGCCCCCGTCCAAGTGAGAACTATTAGTCCTCGTTGTGGAAAGTGAGGCGTTGGAGTGCTCTCCAGATTAAAGACAGACTTCAGAGGGCGGCGTGTCGGCTCTCTGGAACGCTGCTGAGTCAATAAATTATAAAACTGCTTCCATCCAGGGAGGAGCTGGGGGTCCGGCTCCAGACGCACAGCCAACTCTTAGAGGAGCCTCGAGGGGCCACATCTCACCGAGTCATCACAGGAACCACCGGCGCCACTCAGGAGGAGGAACACGGCAGCTTCACGTCATCGCTCTGCTCGCAGGTCATGATGACATCATCGCTCTGCTCGCAGGTCATGATGACATCATCGCTCTGCTCGCTCGAGTTTAGAGAGAGATGATGTCATGACCTCAGAGCAGAGAGATGATGTCATGATGACCTCAGAGCTGAGAGATGACGTCATCATGACCTGCGAGCAGAGCGATGACGTCATCATGACCTGTGTGCACTTGACGAGACTAACGAGTCACTTAGGAAGCTTCTCCGAGGCCTTCAGCTCAGGAGGAGTCAGCTCCTCTCAGCTCCTCTCAGGAGGAGTCAGCTCCTGTGACCTCCTCTCACCTCCTCTCAGCTCCTCTCACCTCCTCTCAGCTCCTCGGCCTCCTTCCCATCGAGTCTTTCCTCCAGATCTCCGTTGAGTGTGAGAGGATTAGCTTCAGCTCAATAACAGCCATCACAGTTATTAGTCCCTCTTAATCCCGTCGGGCTGCAGCCGGTCGGCTGCATTTAATTGTGCTTCTTACGCCCAATGAGCCGTGAGCTGCCCCCCCCCCCCCCCCCCCACACACACACATGTCGGCCTCCAGAAGGCCCGATGCAGAGCCTGAAGGGATCACGAGCTCACGGCCTTGAGTCTTATATGAATACGGCCGCTGTTTAGTTGAGTCATGTTTTAAATATATTCATCATATTCATAATCATGGCTTGATGCCTTTATTGTAAGACTTTGGATAAAAGCGTCAATTTAATGTGATTAAATCCTGGGGGCTCCTGGGGGCTCCTGGGGTGTCAAACGCCACATTATACCGTCAGGTGACGGCTGTGTGATGTGAGCCGGGCGGTGGGGTCCGGGCCACGAGAACACGACGCAATTGCTGCCATTAAAAGTGGATAATGAGAGCGGGGCCCCAACATCTCACGCTCCGGCTGCCCTGGCCCCTGAGCAAACACCCCCCGACATGTGTAGCGTTAGTAATCATATCTCTGTCCTGTTATTCTATGTCTGGAGGAGGAGGAGGAGGAGGAGGAGGAGGAGGAGAACATAATTGGCGGGGCCCCTGCAATGTTTCATTAGAGGTGAGCGGCACCTCACAGGAGGAGCCTCCAATAAGCGGATTCACTCCATGGGGGCCTCACTGTGTCCTGTCAGGGGTCAAAGGTCACAGGGACCAAAGGTCACGGGACGGGTACACATGATGCAACAATGCAGGAGAGACTCACAAGAAACAACATTTACATGTGATTACATCATCGATATCGCTGCATTCATAACTTACCCTCAGGTGGAGGTGGAGGAGGAGGAGGAGGAGGAGGTGGAGGAGGAGGAGGAGGAGGAGGAGGAGGTGGAGGAGGAGGAGACGAGAAAAGTAGTCAAGTAAGCAAGTAAATAAGTAAGTAAGTGAGGAAGTAAAGTTTCTTTATTTACTATTTACAAAGCGTCACAAAGGTCAGTTCAGTAGTAAATTAAAACAACGTGTCAACAGCAGGACACACACGTCAACAGAAGAGCAACAACAACAACAACATCCTGTAGAAGATGCTGCAGTAACATAAACAAACAAACAGAGAAGAAGAAAAGCAGAACATTGAATATTCAAACCCAGCAGCTGCAGAATGAAGGAAGATTAACGTAAAAGACCAGAGCATCAAAGGCCCAAAGATGGCCGCCAGAGATACTGAAGACATGGGGGGGGGGGGGGGGGGGGAGCGCGGCGGGCGGCTAGCAACTAACGGCTAGCGGGGAATGGCTAGCAACTAGCAGCTAGCGGCTAGCGGCGCCCCGTGGCGGACAGAAGCAGCTCCGCCTCCTGGTGGTGACTCGTCTCTCGCCATCCAGACGGGTCGAAGGCCCTTTTCTCTGAATTACCCATAATGCCCTTGTTCCCGCGCCGCTCCGTGAGGCTCTGATCCACCGCTGTGCGTCTCGCTCACCTGTCCCTCAACTGGAATGCTTTTATCATCGTATTGGGGTAACTCGCCCTCAGAAGTCCCACACACACTCTCCACAGGAGCTAAACACACACACACACACACACATATCTGTGTGTGTGTGTGTGTGTGTGTGTGTGTGTGTGTCTCCACACGTCCAGTGTTGTGTCTGTTAGCGATTAGCCGCGCGGCGGCGGCGGCCATGTTGTGATGAGGTAATGAAGCTTAATCACTGAGTGACGCTGTAATTGTCGCCGTGTTCAGTGACACGGCGACAATTACCTTCTGACATCAAGGCTCGTTAGATGATGTCATCGCAACATGACACCTCGCATACACACACACACACACACAGACACACACAGACACACACACACACACATACACACACACACACACACAGACACACACACAGACACACACACAGACAGACACACACACAGACACACACAGACACACACACACACATATACACACACACACACAGACACACACACACACACACAGACAGACACACACACAGACACACACAGACACACACACAGACACACAGACACACACACAGACACACAGACACACACACACACACATACACAGACACATACACACACACACATACACAGACACACAGACACATACACACACACACACACACACACACATACACACACATACACACACAGACACACAGACACATACACACACACACATACACAGACACACAGACACATACACACACACACACACACACACACACAGACACACAGACACACACACACACACACACATACACAGACACACAGACACATACACACACATACACACACAGACACACACAGACACACACACTCTCACACACATAAGACCACGACCATAAATAAACAACAGAATTTATAACTTTGACTTTTTGTAATCAGACCGCGAGGGAGAAAAATATCTGAGGAACATTTGATGATCTTCTGCTCTCCTCACCACCACCAACAACAACGAGAACAACAACAACAACAACAACAGCCGCCCCCCCCCCCTCCCTCGGCCTGACGGCGGCTGAAGAGACATTAAAAACCTGAAGGCCATTAAAAAGGTGATTTTTCTCCCCGTTTCTGGATCCTGTAGCAATTAATCTGCCCAATTTGATGACGAGAGCCACAAATTAAACAATAAGATCGTCTAATGAGGGGTTAATTATGGGGGGGGGGAGGGGGGAGGTGGGGGGGGCGCCGTACCTCAGTGTCTCCTGCAGACAGCAGAGGAGCCATAAGGAAGACGGAGAGGCTCCTCGGCCATGTGGTCCCGCGCTGATAGGGGACCCCCCCCCCCCCCCCCCATCACAGCTCAGTACCTCCGCCGCGCGGCCCATAAACGGGTCGGCCATAATGGAAAGTGCCAAAATCAATAGCGCTGACAGGCCTTAATTAAATTAAATATGTCTCCCAGGAGAGGGAGGGGCCATGGTGGGAGGAGGGGGGGGGGGGTGCAGGACGTCTGGTGTGTCTGCACCATGTGTGTGTGTTTGTGTTTGTGTTTGTGTGTGTGTGTGTGTGTGTGTCTGCAGCGATGGATATTATTTCATAACCTGGTGCCGGTGACCTTTAGTAATGAGGTTAAACGTGTTTTTATTAAAGCTGCAAACAAACAGCATGATGGCGTCATGGCAACAGGCAGCACAATGCACCAGGGGGGGAGGGGGGGGACGACGACATAACTTGAGACGTGTTCTAGAGGTTGTGTGTTTGTGACTCCTGGTCTGGACTTCGCGGCCCCTCTTGATTCTGGATTCGCTCGCCACAAACAGAAAGGGGGACCCTGCAGTCCTGCAGACCGCCTGCTCCCCGTGGGGTCCCCCCCCCCCTCGGCCCCTCACCCAGAGGACCCCCCAAGGGGAACGTCAGCTGACCAGAGAAGCCCGACTCCTCATCATCTCAGGCTTCTCCCACATCTAAAGGATCAGAGGAGAGTCAGAGAAGGTTCACAGTGTTCCTGTGGTGGGGGGGGGGGGGGGGGGCTCAACCCCCTCTGGATAAACTTGAGTTGCAGACTGTTGAGACTTGTGAGATTAGGATGGAGCCAAGAAACCGACATCCGAAGGCCGCGCAGGCTCGCCGTCCAGCGGGCGGCTTCCCAGACCAGACCCCCGATCCGGACCCCCCCCCCCCCCCCTTGTTGTTTTGCTTCTGCTTCGGCCAGATCTGAGGGTGATGGTTTGCGGTTGATGGTTTACGTCGGCGTGTCACCGGGAGGAGAACCACGCGCTGTAAATCTGTATGATTACATTTAGAATCCTCTCTCTGTCTCCACATCAGAGGTAATAACACCGTCACCTCCACCTCTTTACTCCATATCTCCAGGAAAAAGGGACCCGGTGATAGTTTACAGAGAGGAACGCGGAGGGAAATATTGTTGGAATAAAGAAAAGATAAACACAACAACGGGTAATTATTTGACATGCAGTTAATTATGTATATTACTGTATATCATGCTGGATGTAAAATATAGAAAAAATAATGTGTGTTTTCTCTTTATATTTCAACTATTCATTTATAAAGCAGAAGAATAAAAAATTTAAGAAATAAAATATTTTAAAGGATATTTATTGAAAAATCAAGATAATAATAATTATTCGAATTAGAAATAGAATTATAATAAAGATAATAATAATAATAAACATTATTATTATTATATTATGATAATAATGATATTTATAATAATCATAATAATAATTAAGATTATTATTATTATTATTATTTTGATAAGAATTATATTTATAATAATTATAATAATAAAGATAGTAATTATTATATTATGATAGTAATACTATTTTTAATAATTATTATAATAAAGATGATGGCACACTGCTGTATATTGTTACCGTGGCAACAGCACACATATGGCTGCAGCAGTATTTCTAAAATAAAACTGAACATGTTTTCATTATTCCTGCAATTAGTGCTGCACGCGGGTAAATAAGAGGACGGCGTGTTGATGCCGCACATCATTTCCTCCATCATTAAGCATCTCCGGCGCGAGGAGCCGGAGGAGGAGGAGAACCCGGCTTGTTATTCGCTTATTAAGCATTAATGTGAAACTCTGTTTCTAATCGACGCGCGCACTCGCGTCTGAAGAAGCCAAATGATGACGTGTCTAATAAATCCCGTGATTTGTCATCGTAATCACGGAGCGCGGGTCGTATCATGCAGGCCAGCGGGTTGCAAATGATTTGATGTGTTTCCGGTTTAATGGCGCGAGAGGAATAAAAAGCGATAATTCAATTTCACCGTGATAATAATAACGAAATATGAATGTGGCAAAAAGCGTCAGTTTTATCTAAATTCCGCAGAGAAGTCACGTGAGGAGGGTTTTAAAGTCACGCAGAGGTCAGGGCGCGAGCCACGCGATCCTAATCTGGCCGCGTGCGCGTGTGCGCGTGCGTGTGTGGCAGAAAAACGGAAGAGAACAAATTTATATCAAACTGTTTTTAATATAATAAAAACTCTAGATAAAACAATCCAATAATGTGATTTTAATAATAATTCAATAACAATAAATAGGCCCGTTAATATTGTTTAAAAGGTGTATCATTTAAATATGTTACATTAATTTGGTGGATGTGGAGCTTATTTTTAAAATGTTGTCATAAAACGAACAAAAAGTCATTTAAAACATAACTTTAATCCCTAATCTCGTGCACATCAGTGTAATGCAGTTATAACTCATACTACTCTGAGATATATGAAGCATGGATGTTATTTAAAGCATGTATAGATAATATAAAACAAATATTATATAAAGCATGTATTATTTAAACGGATGTTATTTAAAGCATGTATTATATAAAGCATGTATTCTTTAAAGCACGGAGGTTATTTAAAGCATGTATTATATAAAGCATGTATTCTTTAAAGCATGGATGTTATTTTGGGACCCGGATTGAAAACGCTGCAGCACATTAACCAGTAAAGATGACGCACGCGCACATTGCATTATATATGTCCATCCATTCGATCATAATTATTGTCATTATTTACCTGCTATTATGAAACTGATCCAGTGGCACTTTTAATTTAAAAGGTAATCAAACAAAGCGCGCGACGTGTTTATTTAGTGTTCATTGATATTAAAATATGTCTTCATGTAATACCCCCCCCCCCCGGCCCCCCTTCGCGTGGTGACCGAGTTCATCATCACCTGAGACACATTCCTTCTGCCGGGGGAAGGTGAGGGAGAGGAAGAGTAGTCAGTTCATAGTTCATTAAAACAACAACAACAACAACAACAACAACAACAACAACATATATTTCTGCTTCTTCTTCGAGCTTCATGAAGTCGCTCAGTAGCTTATTATAATATCATATAATATTATATAATTTCATGGATTTATTACTGCTCGAGCTGCTTTGGGTTCAACTGTCGGATTTTCTCTGAAATATTAAAACAATTAAATGTTTTACTAAATTTGCATTCGGTGCTATTTTAATTCTTAGCTTTTTATTTTCATGTTAATTATGAGTTGAAATTCCTCAGTTTAACTCAGGAATAATAATAATGACCGGTATTACAATATTTGAGTTACATATTAGATTACAATATTATTAATAATTATTATTATTAATAATAATAATAATAATAATAATAATGCGTTTTATTTTTATTTCAAAGCTTAAACTCCATTTCTTATTTATGTTGTTTATCTTACAGGTTTTATAGTTATTGTTTTGATGCATTTAAAAAAAATCTTTAAACTTCTTATATTTTTTAATGTAAATCTGATTAAATATGCAAAGTCAGATTCTGCTATTTAATATGCAATTAAACCTGTTAAAAGATATTATGAGCAGTGTTGTTGTTGTTGTTGTTGTTGTTGTTGATGATGTTGGGATTAAAGGGATATAAAGGGGCGTTTTGGACTTTGGACACATACACCAAGTGGACTGGATCCAATGGAGGTTATATATGATGTTTAAGAGGTTATATATGATGTATAAGAGGTTATATATGATGTATTATGAGATGTTATATATGATGTATAAGAGGTTATATATGATGTATTATAAGAGGTTATATATTATAAGAGGTTATATATGATGTGTAAACTCTCATGACAGTCATGTACTCACCACTGAGGGTCCTCTGACGCCGCGGCTCCTTTCATGTCTCCGGGCTGCAGGAGCTCCTGAATCGGGCTAAGACAACTCGGAGCGGGGCCACAATGGCCCTTTGTGTGAGTCCGCCTCCTGACGGGAATCAAAGAGCTGCTCCTCTCTAAATGAACCCTTATGGTAATGGCCTCTTCCGAGGCCTCAAAGGCCCTCAGAGGCCCTCAAAGGCCCTCAGAGGCTCTGTCCGCGATGCTAATTGTCACTAACACTGTCTTCAGATAACCGGAGGCCCCGGGCCCTCCGTCCGGGAAGTCACTCACATCATCCCGCTGCTGATGAAACCGGAAGGAGGTGTTCATCACTAACCGGGTTACCGTCTGTCACCTGGAGCATCACGCCGGGCCCCGGACTACGGAAGCCCCGCGTGGCCCGCAAAGCCCCCAAGAACACGTGATTTACGCGTTTATGTCCAAGTCCACGGCTGCAGGAGAAAACGAGCGCGTTAACAAACTGCGTCTCACGTGCACGATTATGCGTCTCACGTGCACTTTTGTTGTTGAGGAGGAGGAGGAGGGGGGTAAGTGTGCCCCCAAGCAGAGGGGACTTCAGACGGAGACTCTCCGGGGACTTCAAAGCCTCAGCTTCAGGGCTTTAAGTGTTTCCAAACCCGTCGTCTGCACGCGCAGCTTCACACACACACACACACACACACACACACACACACACACACACACACACACACACACACACACACACACACCGGAAGTGCTGCCGAGGAAAACGGTGCATGACGATGAGTGTTCACATTTAATAATCTGTTGTGAAATGATAAAGTTCTTTTTTTTCGGGAGCTGCAGTTTAAATATGCACGTGGGGTCATAACCGGAAATATTTAACATTATATTGACGTTTATTTTATTTTAATCCACTTTAAATGACCACAAGATACTGAATAGATTGACTTCGTCGCGACCTTGTATGCGGATTCCAAAGCATTTGGTGACCGTGAACGCACCACAACAAGTGGGCCCGTTACGAGGCTTTGGGTTGAGGTCGGCGGTGCGGTGCGGGCCACCGGAGGGTTGTTTTAGAACCCCTCAGTGACAGGTAGAGATTATGAGCATGGTGGAGGTCTCACTCCGCGCTGTATTTCAACGCCGTGGTCCTCCTGCAGGATGTAGACCACCAAACGGGTCCGAGACCGGGAGCTGCCGGTCTGGATGCGCATCTCACCCATGGAATCCTTTTTCAGGGAGAAACCCACGACGGCAGCTCGTGTGCGCGGGACCTTCTCCTCCAGAGGAGCCGGCAACACACCGGAATAGAGAGAGAGAGAGAGAGAGAGAGAGAGAGAGAGAGAGAGAGAGAGAGAGAGAGAGAGAGAGAGAGAGAGAGAGAGAGAGAGGGAGAGAGAGAGAGAGAGAGAGAGAGAGAGAGAGAGAGAGAGAGGGAGAGAGGGAGAGAGAGAGAGAGAGAGAGAGAGAGAGAGAGAGAGCGAGAGAGAGACATGGCGTGCGATCCGCTGAGAGAGGAAAAGTCTATTTTTCATGCTGAATGGCTCGAGTGTCCCCGGGCGAGGGCGGGAGGAGCGGGTGAAGGAGCGGGAGGAGGAGGAGGAGGAGGAGGAGGCGCGGTGAAGCTCTCCAAGAGTTCCCCTGGAGCCGCGCGCTTTGATCCGCGCGCTGCTGGCGCCTAAAAACAACATAACTTGTCTGCCCATTAGGGAGACTGACAAATCGTGACAGATTGTTTATGCTTGGCAATTAGCGGCGCGGGCGCGCGCCCGACATCCGACTAAGCGGCTACACGCATACAACCATTTATACAAAATAAAAAGTGAATAGAGTTTCGCGTCTTTAGGTTTATTTATAATGTTTCGGTCTATGGAGTCAAACACACACACACACACACACACACACACACACACACGTGGTGCGTTCACTGCTATGCTGGCAATAAAAAGCCTCTTTAGGGACCCAGATAATGAGAAGGTATGGCAGGTAAATCAATGACAGTCCTGGGTTAAGTCTCTCCTTGGCTCCGCGCTGCCCCCCCCCCCCCCCCCTCGACTCCACATCATTTCTGACTTTAATGGATGTAGTCAAAGGGGAAAGATCCCGGTGATCCCTCCTCCCCCAAGCGCGATAATTATCCCTAAATGACTGCGGAGGCCTGTGTTTGGATCTGATGGGGCCCCGCGGCCCTCCATAAACATAAAGGGGATCACAGTCAACTGTTGTGCAACGCGCGAGACTCCTCCGCACATGGCCGCAGCCAATCACCGCTCAAGGGATGTGAAGAATGTAGGTCAAAATGTTTCAGACTTTATCAAAAGATGGAATTAACGCGATGAGTCATGATGAAGCCCATAAAGCTTCTATTATAACACGCAGTCACGTGGTTCTGTAGAACATCACCGGTTGGATTTGATGGAACATGAAACCCAATAAGAGTTTGTTGTGTTTATGTTCGTGTGAAATTGTTTTAGAAGAAGTAACTTGTTAACTTCCCCACTCGGTTCTCTTTTTTCCTGTGTTTAGACCCGCCCACCTGGCTCCTGATTGGCTGCCTCCCTCCCCGCAGCCTGCCTTATTATAGCCCTGCACTCCAATCCGGTCACATAAACATGAGGATACCGTCACCTTAGGGCGCACCGCGTTACCCCTCTGCTCCGGTCTCCACAGCGCCCTCCTCCTCCCCCTCCTCCTCGCGCGCCGCCGGTCGGACCTGTATGGCACCATCGACCGCCATGTCCGGTCCGAACACTGAAGACCTTCCTCCCCGCTCGGTGCTCGAGATGCAGACCACCGGCCTGAGCTCCGAGGAGCCCGTGAAGCCCAAAGTCGCCATTCTGCCGTTCAGCGTCGAGGCTCTGATGGCGGACCGGAAGCCCAGCAGAGAGGCGGTGTCCCCGGGCGGCGTCCCCGGGACGTCCCGCGCCGCGCTGGTGAAGGGCTTACGGATGGGCTCGTTCGGTAGTCTGGACATCTCCGGTCCCGCGCTGTGCACGAGCTCCTCGTTCTCGGTGGGCGACATCCTGAGCGTGCCCGAGGACGCGCTCATCAAACCGGAGAGCCCGGACAGCAACGAGAGGACGTCCTGGCTCCAGAGTCCCCGCTTCTCCCCCACACCTCCACGTAAGTGTCAGGAATTTAAAAAAACATGAAGTTTCTGACGTGCTTGACGTGTATGGTCGCGCGCGCGCCCGTGTGTGTGTGTGTGTGTGTGTGTGTGTGTGTGTGTGTGTGGACCGGCTGTTAAACGTGTCTTTGTCCCCCTCCTCTTCCTCCAGGAAGGCTGAGTCCTCCTGCCTGTCCCCTCCGAAAGCACAAGACCAACCGGAAGCCCCGGACCCCCTTCACCACGTCCCAGCTGCTGGCCCTGGAGCGGAAGTTCCGGCAGAAGCAGTACCTCTCCATCGCGGAGCGCGCGGAGTTCTCCAGCTCCCTCAACTTGACGGAGACCCAGGTGAAGATCTGGTTCCAGAACCGGAGGGCCAAGGCCAAGCGGCTGCAGGAGGCCGAGCTCGAGAAACTGAAAATGGCAGCGAAGCCCATGCTGCCTCCGGCCTTCGGGATCTCCTTCCCGCTCGGCGCGCACGTGCCCGGCTCCTACGGGTCGCACCTGTTCCAGAGGCACTCGCTGCCGGTGTCCCCGGTGGGACTGTACGCCGCGCACGTCGGATACAGCATGTACCACCTGGCCTGACCGGGACAGCCGAGGACGCGAGAGGGGCCCGGGGACTACTTTCTGGGGCCCGTCTGACAGGTGAGGCGACGCTGGCACCGGACTCAGGGGCCAGGGGCCTCCAAACGGCCCCCCTCCTGGACCTGGAGGTGGACCCGCTCTATGGACCTCGACACACTGCGAAATAATCCCCCAAAAAATGTTAAGGTCGTTTATTCCTGTGGACTAAATTATGATGCCGATCAAGAACGTGTGGAGAGAAAATATGAATTCATAAAACAATCTGACCTTGAGACGCGTAACGACGCATCAAGGTGGAGAGATGCAGGTGGAGAGGCCCGCGCGCACCGGGGAGCAGCAACAGACACATGTTGTTGTGCGTAATGGAGACATAATGCACACAATAAACCCGTGTGCGTGCGTAATGGAGACATAATGCACACAATCAACCCGTGCGTGCGTAATGGAGTGGTGTGTGAGCCGGAGGAGGCGCTCCGTGCTCCTGGAGGAGCAGCAGGAGGTCTGAAGCGCTCCGGCTGCTGTGGGATCGGTTCCCTTCGAAAGGGACGTGGACTGTAAAATAATGTATATTTGAAGAATATCCTCATTTATATTATGAATATATTTGTGACATAACTTAACAATAAATTGTTTATTCTTTTTCATTCCGCGCTGGTTCGTTTTGACTTCATGGAAAATATCATTTAATAAATATGTTTAAAAGCAGCAGGAGAAGCTCTAGATTTAAAATAATATTTACCTTATTTTTAATTATACAACTTCAGGTGTTTTTTTGTATTTTATAATTATTTATGTATTTTTAAAACGACGTTTTGGCCCTTTTTTTTTAGAGTTAAAGTTTACAAGGAAAACAAATTATTACCAGGCCTTTAACACCGTGTAAAAAAAAAAAGGAAATATCTAAATTGGTCTTCATTTAAATAACATGATGGTTTCAGGAATGCCAGGAAGTCTGAAGGCGTTAAGGCCCAAAACAACAACATGACAACATAATGCCCCCCCCCCTCTCAGGCCAGCCGCGCGCGCGCGCAGTGGAACGTATCATTTGGAGGAATGTAATGCTACAGCTGCTGCGTAATGCTTCGAGACACGAGCGAGATTCTGTTGGCGCCAGCAGAATTTAGGGGGAGGAGAAGTGGTGTGTGTGTGTGTGTGTGTGTGTGTGTGTGTGTGTGTGTGTGTGTGTGTGTGTGTGTGTGTGGTGTGTGTGTGTGTGTGTGTGTGTGTGTGTGTGTGTGTGTGTGTGTGTGTGTGTGTGTGTGTGTGTGTGTGTGTGTGTGTGTGTGTGTGTGTGTGTGTGTGTGTGTGTGTGTGGTGTGTGTGTGTGTTGAGAGAAGACTTCAAAACACAAGAGCGGAGATGCTTCTGCGGGTTAAATTGCTTGTAAACGTTCCACTAAAGTGACACCCCGTTCATGGAGCCCAGGGTGCTGGAGCCCTGCACGTACACACACACACACACACACACACACACACACACACACACACACACACACACACACACACACACACACATACACACACACACACACACACACACACACACACACAACGGGTCTCCATCGGGTCTCTGGTCGGGCCGAACTGTATCATTCCTACATTGTCAACGGGGGACTGGGACCCGCAACACGTCTCCTCTGCTACACACACACACACACACACACACACACACACACACACACACACACACACACACACACACACACACACGGCATTTCAACTTGTTGCTCTCTTGCTGTTTACTTCACGCTGCATGTTGTTTTATGTATTGTCTTCTCCCTCGCTCTCCCTCTCTCTCTCTCTCCCTCTTCTCTCTCTCTCTCCCTCTCTCTCCCTCCATCTCCCTCTCTCTCTCTCTCTCTCTATCTCTCCCTCTCTCTCCCTCTCTCTCTGTCTCTCTCTCTCTGTCTCTCTCTCTCTCTCTCTCTCTCTCTCTCTCCTCTCTCTCTCTCTCTCCCTCTCTCTTCCTCTCTCTCTCTCTCTCCCTTTCTCTCTCTCTCCCTCTCTCTCTCTAAACGCTCCATTATACCCACGAGGCATGCATTAATACATAATCCCCGACAATACGTTTGAATCACACGGGTGGACGCTCCTCCTGAAGAGGAGCAGCTCCTCCTCCTCCTCACAAAGAGCCGGAGGGGCTCCTCCCTCCTTTCAGCTCGTCCTCTTTTGTCTCTTTTGGCTCTCGCGCTCTCCAGAAGCCCAAAAACAAAGCAGCAGCAAACAAACCTCCGTTGTTGTGTCGGGCAGAAGATCACAGGCCGCTCGGTGACTCCTGCCCCCACGAGGGGACAAAGAGGGATTATTAGTCACAGATAAATGATCATTAAAGCTCTTTAATGGACCGTCACTGCATCACTCGGTTCATTGTGGAGGCAGTAAAGCTTTATTTAGTTTGTTCTCAAGAAACTCTTTTATTGGAGAAGATTTAACCCCACGAAAATATGGGTCATTTGACCAATTATATATAAACTAATACAATATATCAATATACAATTTAACTTGACCATGAGTTCACTTTATTCAACGTAAAGTCACGTTTTTAACCCTTTGATACAATCAGTTGAATTAATAAAAGAGAGTCTCTGTTATGAACTTCATATAACAGTAAATAATACGTCTGCACATTTTATTAGACTTATACTGAAATAGAGTATATGTTGATATTTATGTTGACCTGGTTATTGTGTATATATATATATATATGTAGATATATTTTTATTTGTTGTATTATTATTTATTATATACACATAAATATATATATATATATATATATATACACACATATATGGACGTGTATCATTAGACACAGTGTTGCCAGAGTAGCAGAACATTTAATGAAATGATACACGTCCATATATATATGTATGTATGTATATATATATAATAAATAATAATTAATAATACAAAAATATATATATATATATATATATTCAACCAGGTACATGACACATCATAACTTTCTGTTGACGCCACACCACCACCTTCTGTCCACAGGTGGAGTCACATAACAAAAAAAGCATCTTAATTTACAAATATTATCAACATCAACCTTCATGAAATAATGTTCTGACTCATTCATATAAAACCATATTTTATTAAATACCTTCATGTTATTTAATGCAGCGTTTGTGAATAAACCATGAGTAATAATAATAGTTTTTAAAATATCAAATACATTAATTCTAACTATTCCTCCGAGAATGTGAATAAGATGATTTCACCTTCAGCTCCATGAGATCATTTATGTTTACTTATATTATATAACATATCCTCTAACGTGGAAAATAAAAGGGCAAATACTACATTAAATATGTAATTGTAAATATATATAAATATGAATAGGCTATGGATTAATATGCAGACACACATGAACGCGCATCACGTCCTCACCGTGCAAAGAAAAGCCCGCCAGTCCTCCAGAGCCACGTGCACGTGCTGCATGAACAAAGCATCTATAATAAATCAATGTGCAGCCAGACAAGCATCAGCAGCAACTCCTCGTGGCTGCTTCCACCAACAGGACATTTAAATTCTCCTGCAGGAAACCAGATGTGCTCACAAGGAATTTAAAGACAGATTATCCAAATGCCATATGAAGAAAACCCCAACATGCAATAACGCCAGACTGCCATGCAGTAAAAGTCAATACAAAAGTCAATAAATGCATTATTGATGATATAAGCGTGACTATCTTAATACTATGTGAAATAATACCATTTATATACGACATTTAATCTGTCATGAGCGCTCTGTCGATGGCTGCAGCGCTCACAGTGTCCGCTAGAGGGCGGTGGCGTCCTTCATTGAATCCTTCAGGGTTTACAGTTGATTGGAGGAGAAACTTTGTACTGACTGAATGTGTGAGAGCTTTAAACACCAACTACATGTGCGTGATTAGCATAAAGTGGAGAGTGTGCCAACCACCTATTGGAGATTAATGTGGGAAAGATTTCTCATGCGGACTAATGAGGACAACTTTCTTTTAAGATGCAATAAAAGTGCTAATTGTGATGGAAAATTGCATGAAACCCCCATAAACAGGAGAGCATCACCGATGCCTCGTTGTGAATGTGTGATGGTTCTTTACGAGGTCGTTGGAGGCTCAGCGGGGCTGCAGTCGCCCTCCGGCTCAGTTGTTGTTTTTATTTTTATGGTGTTAAACATTCCCGGTGTTGCTTCACCTTCTGCTCTGTTTTAATGAAGAGCATCATCGTGTGTCAGGATGATCAATAAGCAGAGCAATTAAAATCATTGATCAACGAGCACGCGCTGGTAACTTATAGAGGTAATTAATTAAGAGCAACTAGATGAAACAATAATCATGCTTATTATTCACATTGAACTGCAGGCTGTTAAATTATTCTGAGTACGTGTTATCAAATTACATGTTTGAAGACATTTAAAAAGGTTTGCTGATTCTAATTCTGCGACATTATAACACGTTTTAAAACTCTTTGTGAGCTCACGTGCTTATTAATGTAATAATAATAATAATAATAATAATTTAGTTCTCATCAGTCAGTTTGTATTCTCGATTTACAGGCTGCATATCTCACTCTGATTGGGCAGATGTCATTATAAACTATTATAATTAAAATGACATTCATTTTTAATGATTACTGTAGAGAGCGAGAGAGAGAGAGAGAGAGATAGTCTAAATTCATCAGCATAAAATGATGGACAACTCCTCTCCTTCCTATATGAAGCTACAACAGCACCCCCTGGTGGCGGATGAGGGCACTGCGCCTCTCCTTCTGAGGCTCAACCTGTCTGGCGGGCCGGATCCAGGACTTCACCAGAACCCCCGAGACCACTGAAGCACCTTAAGGCAGCAGGCCGAGCCCACGAGCTCTTTACCATCCCTAATATTCAAACTCACAATGTGTAAATATTAATGTGTTCAGAGGTCGATGCTCGTCTGAGTAAACAATCACGTTAATAAAGGAGCCATGTTTGTTGTGAGAACATTCACACACGTAAACATGGACATTTAATATTTATTTAGTTAAATATAGAGATATTTGTGCAGCTCAGTCAGTGGGAGTGAAGAAGAGGAAGAAGAGGATTACACATTTAAGGGATACATTAACCCAACATAGCAGACCTCTTTGAATATCATAAACACACTTTACCCAGCATGCAGTGCACCCTCTGCCCACAGGGGGCAGCAGAGGCCAACGTGACGTCAGAGAGGAAGACTGGTTCCTCAGCAGCAACATGATGGACACCAGCAGAGTGAAGGCAACCAGTTCATAGACTCAACAAAGAGTTTATTACATAATGTGTGTACAAGATAATAATAAAAACAGACATCTAATATGTCTTAAACAGGGAGGTCTCACTCTGTTTTATATCCATAAAACTTTCTATTCTGAATGCTGAGGACCATTTCTTACATAACGTGCTCCCGCTGTTGCGTAACGCTCCTTGGAGAGCTCTTTCTCTTCATGGCACGAGGGCCTCTGATTGGTCCAGGGGAGCGGGAGGCGGCGACCCCCGTGGACCAGCAGCTCACCGCCATCTTTATTATTATTCAACGTTTTCGGCATCCAGCTAATTTCCTGTGGAAAGTTTCCGCACTGCTCTGCAGGAATGTGGCCCCCGCAGGTCCACCGGGGCCCGGCATGAAGCGGCCTCTGTGCGGTGGGTCTCACAGGCCGGCCGTGTGTGTGTGTGTGTGTGTGTGTGTGTGTGTGGGGGGGGGGGGGGATGTGTTTGTGTGAATGACGTCATCCTCTCATCTCTCCTCCTGCAGCAGCTGCAGCCGGTCCTCGGCGTAGTGCGGCCGCACGTGACCCGTGTCGATGGCCTCGCAGTCGTCTGTGAAGAACACCAGGTCCTGGGGTCAAGCGGTCAGACCCGGTAACAACGAGGTCGGTCCGGCTGCTCAGAGCGAGGCTCTTACCCGGTAACAGACTCTGGTGATGATGGTGTGCAGGGTCTGGACCTTCCTCCTCAGCAGCAGCATCGCGGGCCGCCGCCGGCAGGCCGGGTCCGGGTGGTTCAGAACCACGTACAGGAAGTCACGCAGCCTGGTGGTGACGCACGAGTTCTGGGGAGAGGCGGCGGCTCAGTGGGTTTGGACCCGCATGAAGGAGAACTCTTACGTAACCGGTCCACTCGTTGATTTAGTATTAAACTAACTTCTTAAAGGGACAGGCACCCCGAAGTCACACAGACGTCTTGTTCTGGAGACATCGGTCATTTTATGTCTGCTAGTTATATTATTATATTATATTATATATTACATATGAAGCTGATCCCAGGTCAGTTTTTATGGAAAGATAATTTTTTGTTGACTTTTTCAAATGCATTTATTATTGTTGAGACTGAGCGCCACGAGGTCCCGAACAGTCCAATATTATACATCATCATCATCACCATCATCACCATCATGTTATTAAACTCACGTGCACGTCGAGGAAGATCACGGGCAGGACCTCCGCGCACGGCTTCTGCAACCCAAACACACCGCGGGGGTTACAGGGGGGGTACCGGGGAGTAACCGGGGAGAACCGGGGGGTTACAGGGGGGTACCGGGGAGAACCGGGAGGTTACTCCCGGGAGTCCCGGGGCGCGCCTCGCTTACCGTGCGTGGGCGCGTGTGGATCCGGTCCAGCAGAGCCGTGACCTCCCCGCTCAGGCCGAGCGCGCGGGAGTAGCAGGTCGGGGGCGCGCCGCGCGTCGGCCACGCGAGGACGCAAAGGCACAAGAGGGTCGCGAGTCCGATCCTCATGTCTGGAAGCCGCTGGAGCTCCGGCCCGCCGGCGGGGGCTTACATAGTAGAGGGGGGGGGGGCGGTGACGTGGACGCGCGCTGAGGCCGAGGGCGGCCTGTAGGGGGCGCTGCTGAGCCAAATGTGCCCAAACTTCTGCTTTTCTCAAATGTGCATTTCTTAAATAGTTGATATCAGATATACATAGTTATCGAGTCCATGATTCAGTCACGAGCTTCATCAACATGAAGATGTTTATTTTAATACTGAAGGAAAGAAAGTTTTTAAATAGTTAATCATGAACTCTGTACGACCGCCAAGCGACACACATCTGGAGAGGAAGAGAACCACAATCATCATCGCTTTAATGTGGAGTGTAAAAAGACCCCCCTACTCCTCCTCCTCCCCTCCCCCTCCTCCTCCCCCACCCCCTCTCCTCTCCTCCTCCTCCTCCTCCTCCTCCTCCGTGAGTCTCAGGGCAGGCTGGTTGGAGCCACTGAGCCTTTCTTCAGATTGAGAAAGTTCCTCTTCCTCAGTCTTTTGGGGGCCCTGCCCCCCCCCGACTCTGGGGGGAGCCGGAACACAAACAGGCGCTCCCCGGCGCCGCGGGGGGCCGGCGGGCCGACGGCCGGTTCCGCTGCAGCGACGGCGGCTTCGCAAACAGGCCGGTGGGCAGCGTCCTCCTCCTCCTTCTTATTCTCCTCCTCCTCCTTCCTCTCCTCCTCCTCCTCCTCCTTCTTCTCCTCCTCCGGCCCTTCCACCAGTGGGGGGGGCGGGCTCCGGGCTCCGGGGAGGAGCTTGTCCATCAGACTTTTCCTCTTCTCCCGGAGTCTGAGGACAGAGGAGCGGCTGTGAGGAGCACGTTACATAAGATACACATACGGTCTCCCCCGGACCCCCCCCCCCCCACCTCTCTCTCTCCACAGGGGGGCGCCGCTCGCCCGGCGCATGCTTCCTCAGCACATCTTCTCTCAGCGCGACGGAAAGAAGTCTGCTCGGCGCCGCGGCACACCTGAAGGTCAAAAGGTCACCAACATGTTAAGAAGCCGGCTCTGTGACGTGGTGCGAGGGGCCCGGCGGTCTGAAGACGCGTCTCACAAACACGCACAATTCAATTTGTCTTTTTATGGATAATTGCATTTTCTGGAGAATTCCTGTAGACCTCCAGCGCTGCAGCAGCGGAGGAGACGGGAGGCGGAGCTTAACGTCTGGCTGACGAGACGCTCTCCTCTTGTTAAACCACATGCAGGACAATGTCTTCCTCTCTGCAGCGGAGCAGGAACACATGTCCCCGTCTCGTCTCCTCGGCCCAGACGGCCTCCTCCCTCCAGACTTGAGACTCCCATTGTGTCAGGAAATCAAACGGCGAGCGTCACGGTTCGTCCCTCCCGCCGCGTCGGCTCGGGGTGACGGCCGCATCGCGGTCGAGCGGTTTTTAGACGAGTTTGTGGGACTTACGACTTTCTCTCACCGCAGAACTCGAGCCGCTGAGAAACTTCGGGCTTGAAAGGTTTCCCCACATATTCAATTTGTTCAAGCACGAGAGGAGCTGGCAACAGAAATCTGAACTGTGTTTGCCAGCTGGACGAGTCACACGGCACGGGCCCATGAAAAGACTCGCAGACAAAGACTTACTGTATGTGTATATATATACACACATTTATTTATATATATACATATATATAAATAAATGTGTATATATATTTACACATTTATTTATATATATAAATATATATATACAGTATATATATATGCATATATATACTCTATATATATATAAAGTATATATATTTGCATATATATATATATTAGTGCTGTGAAAAATAATGCGTTAACGCATTGATTAATCCACAGAAACCTGTGATTAACCTGATTAAAATTTGTAATCGTTTCACAGCCCTAATATATATATACAGGACTGTCTCAGAAAATTAGAATATTGTGATAAAGTTCTTTATTTTCTGTAATGCAATTAAAAAAACAAAAATGTCATGCATTCTGGATTCATTACAAATCAACTGAAATATTGCAAGCCTTTTATTCTTTTAATATTGCTGATTATGGCTTACAGCTTAAGAAAACTCTAAAATCCTATCTCATAAAATTTTAATATTTCCTCAGACCAAGTAAAAAAAAAGATTTATAACAGCTGAGTGTTTGTCAAGGCTCAGGAAACCCTTGCAGGTGTTTCGAGTTAATTAGACAATTCAAGTGATTTGTTTAATACCCTACTAGTATACTTTTTCATGATATTCTAATATTTAGAGATAGGATATTTGAGTTTTCTTAAGCTGTAAGCCATAATCAGCAATATTAAAAGAATAAAAGGCTTGCAATATTTCAGTTGATTTGTAATGAATCCAGAATGCATGACATTTTTGTTTTTTTAATTGCATTACAGAAAATAAAGAACTTCATCACAATATTCTAATTTTCTGAGACAGTCCTGTATATATATGTATATATACATACATATCTATATATGTATATATATATATATATGTATATATTAGTGCTGTGAAAAATAACGCGTTAACTCAGTTAATTAAATTACAGGTTTAACTAGTTTTTTTGTTTTAACGCATTGAACGCATGCGCAGAATGAGCTTCAATCCGTCTGTTGTTGGTCGTCTCTCCAGCAGCGTGTCATTCTGTCTCTAGTGTCGCGTTAACACGACTCCGATCTCCGTCTCGCACGCCGCAGAGCTCGGATGCCGGCGTGCGCACTGGTGAGCAATGCAGGGCTCTCAAGTGTCACGCATTGAGCGTGAGACTCACGCATTTCGGTCTAACTCACACACTCCCGCCACACATCGTATTTCTCACGCTGAAAAAAACTCTCGGCTCTTTAATGTTTTAATGCAGGGGTGCTCAATATGTCGATCGCGGTCGCCGCAGAGCTTCGATATGTATATATATGTATACATACATATATATATATATGTATATACATACATATATATATACATACATATATATATATACACATATATATATATATATATATAGGACACAGGAGGCGGTCTCTTACCCGGTCTGGTCCTGCTCCGTGGGCGGCGTGGCGAGGAGGCGCTTGGGGCAGAGGGCGTCGGTGATGGAGAGGAGTTCGCTCTCGGGCAGCGTGGGGAGGAGGAGGCGCAGAGCCTCCAGGAGAACCTCGGGGGTCACCTGACTCAGCTTCACCAGCCGAGACGCCAACTCCAGATCCTGAGGGGGGGGGGGGGGGGGCAGGTACAGGTTATTTAGGGGCTGGTTCTACCCCTGTGACTGAAGAACAGGAGCATTGAGAAAGACATGGGGGGGGGGGGGGCTCATGGGGGGGGGGGTCGGACCTGGTCACAGTTGGCGTACAGCCTCCTGAGCTCCATCTGCTCCTTCAGGTCCTCCGTGGCCTGATGGCGGCCGCGCGCCTCCTGCAGCCTGGGAGCACCGACAGAGTCACTACAGCACCTCCTCATCACTACAGCACCTCCTCATCACACAGCCACCTCCTCATCACTACAGCACCTCATCACTACAGCACCTCATCATCACACAGCCACCTCCTCATCACACACAGCCATCTCCTCATCACTACAGCACCTCCTCATCACACACAGCCACCTCCTCATCACACACAGCCACCTCCTCATCACACAGCCACCTCCTCATCACACAGCCACCTCCTCATCACACAGCCACCTCCTCATCACACACAGCCACCTCCTCATCACACACAGCCATCTCCTCATCACTACAGCACCTCCTCATCACACAGCCACCTCCTCATCAATACAGCACCTCCTCATCACTACAGCACCTCCTCATCACACACACCGCCGCCGCTCACCTCTCGGCCAGCAGCGCCGCCACCTGATCTCTCTTGTAGAGCGCCTCCTGCAGGATGGACGTCATACTGCAGTCCCGCTGCAGCCGGAGCAGCCTCTCCTCCGCGCCTCCCTGCTCCTCCTCGTCCTCCTCCCTCTGCGTGGGGCTCGACTCGCCTCGGCACCGAGACACTTCCAGCTCCGCTCTCTCCCGTCGGAGCTGTTGCTCCGCCTCCTCCAGGCCCTGTGGGAGGAGTCAAGTGACAGCGATGAAGTGTTTGCTCCCAGAGGAGGCGGGGCTTGTTGCCGGGCGGAGGCCCACCAGGCAGTGGTTCTGGACGCTCCGGGCCAGCTCCGGGCTCTCCGGGCTCTCGGCGTCCCTGAGCTGCTGGAGGAGGAGGCCGTGCAGCGCCAGCATCGCTCTGGACGTCTCCAGGACTTTGGTCCTGCGCTCGGCCTTCTGGTGGTGGACGCTCGCCATCTGCGTGGCCAGGCCGTCGCCCTGAGAGCGCAGCGCCTCCTGCCTCTCGCGCCGCAGCTCCTCCACCACCTGCCGACGGCACGCGGACCAGTTCCAGGACAGTACATGAAAAAGTGATAATAAATAATAATACAAACATATTAATATATATAAATATAAATATGTATAAATAGAAATGTATATATATATATAAATATATATAAATGTATATAAATAAATAAATATAAATATATTTATATATAAATATGTATATAAATATATTTATATATATTTATAAATACAGTGTCCCTTCAGTAACTTAACACACGTCATATGACCTGGAGGTCACTGGAGGTCGTTACCTCGTCCATGACGCCGCTCTCCGTCTCCTTCTCCTCCTCCAGCAGCCGGATCCCGTCGGCCAGCCTCCTCTGGAAGAGGAGCAGGGCGGAGGAGGAGGAGGAGGCTTTACTCCCAGGCGGAGGAGGAACCTGAAGACATCGATACGTTGTGAGTCGACTCAGAGGAAGTTTAAATATCGATGACTCAGCAGGAGGAGGAGGATCAGTTTGTTACTACAGAAAATATGAAGAGCAGCTCATAGTTTATTATATTTAAACTTTAAACTGTCAAAACATGAGATTTAAAGGGGAAGTACCACCTGAGTTACTTCCATCACACACACACACACACACACACATGCTCACACACACACACACACTCACACAAACACACACACACTCACACACACACATGCTCACACACACACACTCACACATGCTCACACTCACACACACACTCACACACACACTCACACACACACACACACACTCACACATGCTCACACACACACACACTCACACACACACAAGTGTAGTCGAGTGTCATGTTGAGATTTTATGTTCTGATCCACGACAACAACAACAACAACAACAACAACAGAGTGGGCGCGTTCACCGTGCGGCGCTCGCTCTGCGTCCGGCGAGCCGCCAGTGCGGCGTGCAGCTTGGCCCGGCGGGCGGCGTGCGGCAGAACCAGACTCAGGTCCATCACCGACAGAACCTTCTGGAACTCCAGCTGCATCCGCAGCACCTCCTCCTCAGAGAGGGTCAGCTGGGAGGAACACAGGGCGCTGGGGGGGGAGGAGGGGGGGGAGGAGGTGTAACTTCTGGCTGTGGATGGCGTTGTGATCCTCCGTCATGTGACACCGACCTGAAGAACGCTCGGCCGTGCTCCCGCACCTCCTTCTGCTCCTGCAGCTCCCTCTGCATGGCGTCCCGGAGCGCCGCCCGGCTGCAGCTGAGCGTGAGCAGCGCCGCCCGGCCCTCCTGGTGCAGCCGGTCCTGGCCCTGCAGGAGGGCCCCGGGTCCGGGCCCCGGGGCCTCCGGCTCCCCCTGCGGCGCCCCCGGTGGTGAGAGCGCGAGCACGGCCTGCGCCGCCGACGGCTGGATGGACCTGATGTCGGCGACGGCGCCCTGAATCACACGCATGGTCACCTGGAGGGCAGGTCAGGGGTCAAGACGGGGGTCAGGGGTCAAGACGGGGGCCGTTCCCGCCGAACCCCGCCCCGACGGTGTGAGAGCGCCACCTTGCGGACGTCTGCCGCCGCCTCCTCGTCCAGGTTGTTGATGAGCTCCGCCAGCTCCATGCTGTGATTGGTCAGCAGGTTCTGCCAGCAGCGGAGGTGCCGGGCCACGGCGGCGCCGCCCTCCAGAGCCTTGGCCCGAGCCGACAGGTCCTTCTGTCTCTGCTTCTGGACCCGCAGCTGGACAGGAGGCAAGGAGGCGGGATTAACAAAGATGGGGGACGTCGTGGCGCGGGGGGGTCGACGGGGTCGAGAGGTCGGCGCTCTTCACCAGGTCGGAGATGAGCTCCCTCCTCTTCTTGATCAGGCCGCAGCGCATGGCTCTCCTCTCGCGGCCCAGAGACTCCTCCAGCCGCTGCCTCGCCGTCAGCAGCTCCTTCTGGGCCTCCTCCTGGAGCCGGTCCAGCTGCTCCGAGGGCACGCTGCTCCCCCTGGTGGACAAACGAAGGAATGACAGGTTGGAGAACGACTAAGCTTTGAGCTGCAATGTACATTTACTGTAAAATACCAGGAATAACATATTATATATTTATAATATTATGAATAAATAATAATGATTGAAAATAAATTTAAATTAAAAAATAAATAATAATAATAAATAATACTATATATATAAATTTATTATAGATATTTAAGATATTGGAATTGTTTAATAATCTTTGTCAGTTGCAAATCTATATTCAGGGTTCTTACACATTTCGACCAATGGATTTCCAGGATTTTTCCAGGACTTTAAACCACATGAAATCTCGGTATAAACATGAACAATTTAGAAAATTGTGCGTATTGAGAGCGTACGCCGGCTTGTATTTTGAGCGTCTTTCTTTAAAAAACCATATTAATTATTTCAAACTCGGCGTAAATGAACATGTGATTATAACACATTTACGTGACTTTTCCAAAACTTTTATGATTTAAGTTTTTTCCAGGACTTTTCCAGGCCTGGAAATGACCATTTTAAAATGCCATGACTTTTCCAGGTTTTCCATGACCGTACGGGCCCTGTATATAAATTATAGAAATGTACATTCATCCTGTAAAATAATTGTATTTAAAGGTGTAGTGCCGTGTGATGGCCACACGGCGGTGGCGCCGGTGAGCTCCGACCTCCTGATGTGAGAGAACCAGCCGCTCAGGCCGCTGGAGGCGCTGGAGAAGCTGTCGGCCACCAGGCCGTTGAGGCTGTGCAGGCTGTGCACCAGGAACTTCCTCTGGGCGTGGCGCTCGGCGAGCACGAAGCGCTGGGTGGCGAGCGCCACGTCCAGCACCTCCTCCAGCTGGTCCTGGTCCCAAGAGAAGGAGGTCATGAACCGGAAAGTCCTTTTTGTCGTATTATTCACGCGTGATTGCGTCATGGCGTGAGTGCATCATGGCGTGATTGCGTCATGGCGTGATTGCGTCATGGCGTGAGTGCATCATGGCGTGATTGCGTCATGGCGTGAGTGCGTCATGGCGTGATTGCGTCATGGCGTGATTGCCTCATGGCGTGAGTGCATCATGGCGTGATTGCGTCATGGCGTGATTGCATCATGGCGTGAGTGCGTCATGGCGTGATTGCGTCATGGCGTGATTGCGTCATGGCGTGATTGCGTCATGGCGTGATTGCGTCATGGCGTGATTGCGTCATGGCGCCGCCGCTCACCTGGCAGGCGAAGTAATGGCGCTGGAGGCTCCTGGCGGCGCTCCTCTCCAGCTCGCCCATCCTGGTCGCCTCCTCCAGCTCCTCGGAGAAGATCTTGTGCAGCTCCACCCGGCGCCGCTCCATGATCTGCCTCTGGACCTTCCCCGACGCCTCCTCGTGCCTCACCAGCAGGAGGCGCTGCAGCTGACTCTGGCTCAGCTTGTGGAGCTTCTCCAGGAGGACGCTGCAGTGGAGGAGCTCCTGGCAGAAGGGGAGGGATGAGGGAGGGACAAGGGAGGGAGACGAGGGGAGGCAGTGCGGAGGGAGGGATGAGGGGGACAAGGGAGGAGGCGAGGGGACGAGGGGAGGCAGGGTGAGCAGGGGAGGCGAGGGGAGGCGAGGAGGAGATGAGGGGGACAAGGGGATGACGAGGGGAGACGAGTGGAGGGAGGGATGAGGGGGACAAGGGAGGCGAGGGAGACGAGGTGAGGCAGTGCGGAGGAGGGATGAGGGGGACAGGGAGGGACGAGGGAGGGGGAGGCAGGGAGGAGTGATGAGGGGGGACAGGGAGGGAGGCGAGGGGAGGCGAGGCGAGGGAGTGCAGGAGGGATGAGGGACAAGGGAGGGAGGAGGCGAGGGAGGCGAGGGGGGCGAGGGAGGCAGTGCGGAGGGAGGATGAGGGAGGGACAGGAGGACCAGGGGAGAGGAGGCAGGGAGGAGAGGAGAGGGATGAGGGGGACAAGGGGGAGACGAGGGGAGGCGAGTGCGGAGGGAGGGATGAGGGGGACAAGGGAGGAGGCGAGGGGAGAGGAGGGACGAGGGGAGCGAGTGAGGAGGAGGGATGAGGGAGACGAGGGAGGATGGGACGAGGGGAGGCGAGGGGAGGGAGGGATGAGGGGGGGACAAGGGAGGAAGATGAGGGGGGAGACGAGGTGGTAGATGAGGGAGGGACAAGAGGGATGACGAGGGAGATGAGTGCGGAGGGAGGGATGAGGGAGGAGGACAAGGGAGGAGACAGGGGAGGAGAGGGAGGCGAGGGAGGGAGGAGGGATGAGGAGGGACAGGGAGGGAGGGAGGGATGAGGGAGGGACAAGGGAGGAGGACGAGGGAGGAGGCGAGGGATGAGGAGGGACAAGGGGGGTGACGAGGTACGGAGGGAGGGATGAGGGGGGGACAAGGGAGGGAGACGAGGGAGGAGATGAGGGAGGGACAAGGGGGATGACGAGGGAGCAGTGCACGGAGGAGGGATGAGGAGGGACAGGGAGGAGACAAGGGGAGACGAGGGGAGGCGAGGGAGGGACAAGGGGATGGAGTGCGGAGGGAGGATGAGGGGGACAAGGGAGGAGACGAGGGAGAGGAGGAGGGAGATGAGGGGGACAAGGGAGGGAGGCGAGGGAGAGGAGGGACAAGGGGATGACGAGGAGGCAGGGAGGGAGGAGATGAGGGAGGGACAAGGGGGATGACGAGGGGGGGAGACGAGGTACGGAGGGAGGGATGAGGGAGGGACAAGGGAGGGAGACGAGGGGGGAGACGAGGGGAGATGGGGGGGGGACATGGGAGGAGACGAGGGAAGAATCCTCTCACTATGCGTCCTCACCTCGTCCCTTGCAGCATGGGGGGGGGAGAGGGGGGAGAGAGAGGGGGGGGGTGTCTCCTACCTGTCGGTCTGCGTGTTGACACAGCAGCTCCGCCTCCTCCTTCTCGGCCGCCTCCCCCCGTTGCTCCGCCTCCATCTCCTCCCTCGTCTCCTGGTTGCAGCGGCCGGCCAGCGCCGCCATGCGGGCGCCGCGCTCCTCCTCCAGCCGGCCCTCCATGCCCAGCATCTGGCCCTGGAGCACGCCGAGCAGCCGCTGCTGGCCCCGGGGCCCCCGGGGGCCCCCCAGCAGGGAGCCCGTCACGTCCCGGAACATCTGGACCCGAGCCGCCTCCAGGCTGCTGGTGGCGTGCAGCAGGGTGGACATCTCTAGGCTGGAGGAGACGAGGAGAGAGGAGCTGTGAGGGCTCCGAGGGACAGGATCCTTCCCTCGTCTCCTCCCCCCTCGTCTCCTCCCTCGTCTCCTCCCTCGTCTACCACCTCGTCTCCTCCCTCGTCTCCTCCCTTGTCTACTCCTCCCTCGTGTCCTCCCTCGATTCCTCCCTCGTGTCCTCCCTCGTCTCCTCTCCCGACTCCTCTCTCGTGTCCTCCCTCGTCTCCTCCCCGTCTCCTCCCTCGTGTCCTCCCTCGTCTCCTCTCCCGACTCCTCCCTCGTGTCCTCTCTCGTGTCCTCCCTCGTCTCCTCCCTCGTGTCCTCCCCGTCTCCTCCCTCGTGTCCTCCCTCGTCTCCTCTCCCGTCTCCTCTCCCGACTCCTCCCTCGTGTCCTCCCTCGTCTCCTCCCTCGTGTCCTCCCTCGTGTCCTCTCCCGACTCCTCCCTCGTCTCCTCCCTCGTGTCCTCCCTCGTGTCCTCCCTCGTCTCCTCCCTCGTGTCCTCCCTCATCTCCTCCCTCATCTCCTCTCCCGACTCCTCTCCCGTCTCCTCCCTCGTGTCCTCCCCGTCTCCTCCCTCGTGTCCTCCTCGTCCTCCCGTCCTCCTCGTGTCCTCCTCGCTCCTCCTCCCGTCTCCTCCTCGTGTCCTCCCGTGTCCTCTCCCTCGTCCTCCTCCTCCTCTCCTCGTCCTCCCCTCGTGTCCTCTCCTCGTGTCCTCCCTCCTCGTGTCCTCCTCCCTCGTGTCCTCCCTCGTCTCCTCTCCTCCTCGTGTCCTCCTCCTCCTCGTGTCCTCCCTCCCCTCCTCCTCCTCCTCCCTCATGTCCTCCCTCGTCTCCTCCCTCGTGTCCTCCTCTGTCCTCCCGTCTCCTCCCTCCTCCTCGTCTCCTCCCTCGTGTCCTCCCTCGTCTCCTCTCCCTCGTCCTGTCTCCTCCCTCATGTCCTCCCTCGTGTCCTCTCCCGACTCCTCCCTCGTGTCCTCCCTCGTGTCCTCCCTCGTCTCCCCCCTCGTGTCCTCCCTCGTGTCCTCCTCCTCCTCTCGTCCTCCCCTCCTCCTCGTGTCCTCCTCTGTCCTCCCTCGTGTCTCTCCTCCCTCCTCTCCTCCCTCGTGTCCTCCTCGCCTCCTCCCTCCTCCCTCGTGTCCTCCTCGTCCTCCTCGTGTCCTCCTCGTCCCTCGTCCTCCCTCGTGTCCTCCCTCCTATCCTCGTGTCCTCCCTCGTGTCCTCCCTCGTGTCCTCCCTCCTCCCGTCCTCCCTCGTGTCCTCCCTCCTCCCTCGTGTCCTCCCTCCTCCCGTCCTCCCTCGTGTCCTCCCTCGTCTCCCCCTCGTGTCCTCCCTCGTCTCCTCCCTCGTGTCCTCCCTCCTCCCTCGTGTCCTCCTCGCTCCCTCCCTCGTGTCCTCCTCCTCCCTCCTCCCTGTCCTCCCGTGTCCTCCCTCGCTCCTCCTCGTGTCCTCTCCGTCCTCCCTCGTGTCCTCCCTCGTTTCCTCCCTCGTCTCCTCCCTGTATGCCGTGTGTCTTTCCTCCCTCGTGTCCTCCCTCGTTTCCTCCCTCGTCTCCTCCCTGTATGCCGTGTGTCTTTCCTCCCTCGTGTCCTCCCTCGTGTCCTCCCTCCTCCCTCGTGTCCTCCGTGTCCTCCCTCCTCCCTCGTGTCCTCCTCCCTCGTGTCCTCCCTCGTGTCCTCCCTCCTCCCTCGTGTCCTCCCTCGTGTCCTCCCTCGTGTCCTCCCTCCTCCCTCGTGTCCTCCCTCCTCCCTCGTGTCCTCCCTCCTCCCGTCCTCCCTCGTGTCCTCCCTCGTCTCCCCCTCGTGTCCTCCCTCCTCCCTTGTGTCCTCCCTCGTGTCCTCCCCGTCTCCTCCCTCGTGTCCTCCCTCGTCTCCTCCCTCGTGTCCTCCCTCGTGTCCTCCCTCGTGTCCTCCCTCCTCCCTCGTGTCCTCCCTCGTGTCCTCCCTCCTCCCTCGTGTCCTCCCTCGTGTCCTCCCTCGCGTCCTCCCTCCGTGTGTCTTTCCTCCCTCGTGTCCTCCCTCGTGTCCTCCCTCCTCCCTCGTGTCCTCCGTGTCCTCCCTCCTCCCTCGTGTCCTCCCTCCTCCCGTCCTCCCTCGTGTCCTCCCTCCTGTCCTCCCGTGTGTCCTCCCTCGTGTCCTCCCTCGTGTCCTCCCTCGTGTCCTCCCTCCTCCCTTGTGTCCTCCCTCGTGTCCTCCCTCGTGTCCTCCCTCCTCCCTCGTGTCCTCCTCACTTGTCCAGGGCCTGGTCCATGTTGTGTGCGTCCTCCAGCACCATGGTGTCCACCATCTGGTCCTCGAAGGCCTCGCCCCTCGTCTCCTCCCTCGTGTCCTCCCTCCTCCCTTGTGTCCTCCCTCGTGTCCTCCCTCCTCCCTCCTCCCTCGTGTCCTCCTCACTTGTCCAGGGCCTGGTCCATGTTATGTGCGTCCTCCAGCACCATGGTGTCCTCCCTCCTCGCTCGTGTCCTCCCTCGTGTCCTCCCTCGTGTCCTCCCTCCTCCCTCGTGTCCTCCCTCCTCCCTCGTGTCCTCCCTCGTGTCCTCCTCACTTGTCCAGGGCCTGGTCCATGTTGTGTGCGTCCTCCAGCACCATGGTGTCCACCATCTGGTCCTCGTGTCCTCCCTCGTCTCCTCCCTCGTGTCCTCCCTCCTCCCTCGTGTCCTCCCTCGTGTCCTCCCTCCTCCCTCGTGTCCTCCTCACTTGTCCAGGGCCTGGTCCATGTTGTGTGCGTCCTCCAGCACCATGGTGTCCACCATCTGGTCCTCGAAGGCCTCGCCCCTCGTCTCCTCCCTCGTGTCCTCCCTCCTCCCTCGTGTCCTCCCTCGTGTCCTCCCTCCTCCCTCGTGTCCTCCCTCGTGTCCTCCTCACTTGTCCAGGGCCTGGTCCATGTTGTGTGCGTCCTCCAGCACCATGGTGTCCACCATCTGGTCCTCGAAGGCCTCGCCCCTCGGCGTGCCGCTCACGCTGCCGTCGGCGTCCTCCGGGTCGGACGCCCGTCTGTTTCTCTGCAGCAACAAACTCAACTTACACACTGAAGCCTGAAGAGCATGAAGCGACCTTCATCTGAGGAAACGGTGATTCAAGAGATTACATAAGTTACGTTAGCTAAAACACGAGTTGAAATATGGTTCTTGACATCCTGTTTATTACTGGAAACGACAAAAATAAACTTTTAGAACATTAAGATCCACGAATAGTCGATTAGCGTTGTTGGAGCTATTTATTTTGACGTTAGTATTTAGTTTTATTGTAAAGCTATTTAGGTTATATTTTGATATGTTAGAGTTTTTTCTTCTGATAGTTGTAGTTTAGTTTAATACATTGTGATTGTTGTTTGAATATATTTAGTTTGAGGTTCACTGATTGCGTAACACTGGTTATATGTAGAGGTGGGTCGGCACAGGACCAGCATGCACCTGGGTGGCCGATGATTTGGTCCCAGCACCGAGAGGCAGCGTCAACATTGTGTTTGTTCTTTTTGTTTTTTTAGTCAATACATTTTCAGAATAATGACATCCAGAGATGGACGTTACTTTCTTTTTGGCTGCGTCAACTCAGAACCCCCCACGGTGCGTCAGTGGCAGTTAGATTTATAGTTTTATTTGATTTCTGAAGACAAATGGCCGCTCCCAGCTGTCGCCCCGAGCCCGTGGAGCTGTGAGAACCCGGCGTGGTACCCGCTGCTGGAGGAGGCGCAGGCGGCTCCTCGGACCGGCCAGGCGCAGCAGCAGGAGGCCGAGCGCCAGCAGCGTCAGCGTGGAGAAGAACCCGGCCACGAAACCAGCAAAGTGGAGCCCGTGGTCGGGATGGATCTAAACCAGCGGAACCAGCAGAACCATCAGAACCAGCAGAACCATCGCTTGAAGAACACGCGACGCCGAAGCTGAACGTGGGTGTAACGTACCGTGTCGGTGGAGTTGACCCTCAGGGTCAGATTAGCCGTGAGCGGTCCGAACATACTGACGTCGTTCTGCAGAGGCAACGACAAAACACTCGCAGGGTTCTACTCATGTGGACCAGTGGACTTTCAGGACTTCCAGGACTTTCAGGACTTTTCCAGGACTTTTAACCACATGTCCATGACCAAACTAAAATCTCGGTATAAACATGCAACATTTTGAAAATGTTGCGTATCAAGAGCGTACGCCGGCTTATATTTTGAGCGTCTTTCTTTAAAAAACATAATGATTATTTCAAACTCGGCGTAAATGAACATGTGAATATAACATTTACATGACTTTTCCAAAACTTTTAGATTTAAGTTTTTTCCATGACTTTTCCAGGCCTGGAAATGACGATTTTAAAATGACTTTTCCAGGTTTTCCATGACCGTACGAACCCCGCACTCGATGAAATCGTTCTCACGGGACTGAGCGAGCTGCAGGGGAGCGATACCTGCGAGGCGTTGGAGAAGGTGAGGAAAGCCGGAAGGTCCAGGACTTGGCTCTCGTGGGTCCTCATGCGGGCCGTGTAGTTGACCACAACTTGGGATCCGGCTGAAGAGGAAGGTCAAATCAATCCGACGTCATTCATCGTGAACGCGGCCGGCAGGAAGTTCAAACTGAGCGAAGTCGCTGACGCACCGGACAGAGAGTCGATGGCGAACGTCTGGTAGCCTCTTTCCACCACGCGGCCGTCGGACCTCAGGGGCACGATCCCAGAAATGGAGTCCCGGATGGCCACCTGGGAGAGGTCGGTGGCCCCCAGGGGCCCCGTGTTGTGAATCAGCAGGAAGAACGTCAGCCGAGGAGGATCCGAGTCCGGCTGCACCTGAGGACCGCGTGACGGAGCGGGAAGAGCCAGACTGTGAACTCTGGGTCCGGTGGAATACGTCAATACGTAGAACACCTGTGCCGATGTACCTGCGCACACTTGTGGAATTTGACCCCGAATACGGAGGGAGGAGCCACGCTCTGCGTCTGCATGGAAACACACTTGGTATTATTTCGGGCTTTAATGTGAAGGCGGGGATACTGTGAGCAACACACCTGGGGCAGAGGCAGGCTGGGGTCGGATCTGGTGAGCGTGCTCCTGCGGCTCCTCCGGCGGGGCGAGATGCCGGAGGTGAAGGTCGGTGGCGAGGAGGCGGCGTGTTCCCACGGGCCGGGAGCCGAGGAGGAGGGACGGCCCTCTGCAGGCACCGCCGGGGGCGGTCCCGTGGGACCTGCCATGTTAAATAGGGGGTGTTTGAACGGCCAGCGGACAATACATGAATACAGGTACAGTCTGAGGTGTTGGAGCACCTGTATATCATATATCTTATATTTATATATATATATATATATATATATGTGACACATACAATCGTTCTATTACCATATTGTTGATGCTTAGAATTGAGATAAAACAACTAACCATCCATCCTGATGCTCTGCTCTGCTGTCGTCCCACCGGGCTCCCGTTGCATGGCATGGACACCGGAGAGCCTCTGACAATGCAACGTTACATCAAACATGAAATGCATAAGCAAGGGTAAACTAAAAAAGATTAGATCTGACAAGTGATTTAAATCAGTGCATACGAGAATAAAGTGCAGGGAAACAAATAAAATCAAGTTTCTTGTGTTCTTGTTGTTATTGTTATTGTCCTCTCACCTCCTGTGAGGGCACAGATGTGCACCACGATGCACCCTGAGGAGTACCGGCCGCACCGGAGTCCAGGAAACAGAGGAGGAGGGCGGAAACTAACCGGAACATCCCCGCCGCCTGGTCCCGGAAACGTTCATTTGTTTCGGCGAGAGCATCGGACGTGTGTGAGGAGAACTACGGACGCCATTGTAAAACACAAGGTCCGCGCACGACTTCGGGGAACATTTCCAAAAACTTTTGGGAAGAAACGGGGCAACTCCTCAACAGAGGTTCGAAGCTTCCGGTCGCGGCTTTCAAAATAAAATGTCATAGTCGAGGCCCGCGCGATTATCGGAACTGTCGTCAAATAAAATTGTAACAAAAACATTATCGTTTAAGAGTAGACTTAAGACCTTCCTCTTTGACAATATAGTATTTAATCTTTACATGTATTATCCACATGTGTTTTCCTAATTGTTTTTAAAGGGGCGTGTTCCCTCACGTCAACCAAGAACCCTTCCTGTGCTTTTATACTGAAGGGGCATTCATCTCTCTTCCGGTTAAAGTCGAGGTAGCTGTCTTGGATCTCCGGGACCACCATTGGCTAACATCTACAACGAGTTGGTCGTTTTTCGGGGGGGGGGAGGATTTTTTTACTGGATAAAGTTGTTCCACGTTGTTCGTTTTAATGTTTAAACCATTAAAACCCGTCCGGGTGAAGAAGCGCTCCCAACCCGTCGCGTGACCCTCCAGATGAAGTTGTCAACGTGATGAACAAAACCCGCTAACCCTCTCGAGCTCCGGCCGTTGGCCCGCTGGGTGATGACGGACCTGCTGGCTGCGTGCGCAACTGACGTGCTCGTGAGCTTCGCGGAGTCTCTGCGCGTGTCCGCGGGGCTGCTGGCCGTGGCCGCGGGCTGCGGGGCGCTGTCGGGGGTCGCGGCCGCGGCGCTGCTCTACGTCTTCTGCCTGAAGCCGATGCTGCTGACCAGACAGGTGAGGGGGCACGCGCATTGCACGTGCACGAGCTGTTTGTGTGGCGTTCGTATTTAACTATTTTATTCACCAATATTATTGTTTACTGAGCGTAATAATCTTTTAGTACGTTGCACATGGTGAAAAGAGCACAACAATAAACATATACATAAAAATATAGTAAACTAAAAATACAATAATATATATAAAGCATAACAATAGACATTGAATAAAATAATACAAATATAATAAACTAAAAATGCAATATCAGATATAAGGCTTAACAATAAACATAGACATAGAATAAAATATAAAAAATATAATAAACTAAAAATGCAATAATAGATATAAAGCATAACAATATACATAGAATAAAATAATACAAATATAATAAACTAAAAATACAATAACCAATATAAAGCATAACAATAGAGATAGAATAAAATAATACAAATATAATAAACTAAAAATGCAATAACAGATATAAGGCATAACAATAAACAGACATGGAATAAAATAATACAAATATAATTAACTAATAATACAATAACAGATAAATATGATAAACAACAAACACGTAATAGTACTAATAGAACAAGTATATATTATAAAATAAAAGTGGCAATTGACATTTAAGAAAAAGAGATGTGCAGAGATGGGAAGTGAGCCATTCTCGATGTTTTCTTATTTAGGTTAGATTTCTTGATTTATTAGGGTAGCTTTTGATAGTTTTTAGTTTAATTATTTGTTGTTGTCTAGGTATACTTTTGGAGTTTGTTCTTTTGTTTACGTATTGGATAACACTGTGGGCACCTGGGGTTCTATATAGGACTAGGCAGGTACAGGACCAGCATGCACCTGGTGTTATAGGACTAGGCAGGTACAGGACCAGCATGCACCTGGGGTTATAGGACTAGGCAGGTACAGGACCAGCATGCACCTGGGGTTATAGGACTAGGCAGGTACAGGACCAGCATGCACCTGGGGTTATAGGACTAGGCAGGTACAGGACCAGCATGCACCTGGGTAGCACCATGCCTTTTCTTCTTCTTCACCAGAGCAGGAGAGGCAGCATTAGGAGTTCCTCTGTTTGTTTGTTTTGTTCCGTTAAATAAATGATGATAAATTCTGCATTCTGCATTATTTTGCCTGCGTCAACGGCCCTTTAATTCATGTTTGCTTTTGGATCTATTGGCCACGACTGTCTGCCAGCCGTGGATGTGCATCATCTTTCTCGTGTGCGTTCAGGGACACAACGCGAGGCGGCTGCTGGAACCGGACGCCGGCGAGCTGGACCGCGACCAAAGTGACCGCGTCAGCACCGGCAGGACGGAGGCGGCGGCGAGCGGCGGCGGCGGCGCACACGATAAAGTATTATTCTCTTTCACACCCAAGACGCGATGCCGGTGTCGCGCCTCATCCAGGTTAACGTTCCGCCTGTGTGCTCGTTGTCCAGGAGAAGAAGAAGCCGCCCGTCAGCAGTGATGTGGCCGCTTTCGCCTCCAGAGCAAAGGTTGTTTACCCCATCAACCAGAAGTACAGAGTAAGTATCATGAATATCTACAGCTTACGACAGCGTCAGAAACACAGCAGGGCAGAGGGCAAAACGGCCCCTAAGAAATATAATGTTGCCCCTGATATCAGGAGGAGAGGCAGAAAATGCCCCTGGACTTCCTCTGATAATTATGATAATTTAATAGCCTTTTGTTTGTGTTCTTTGTTGTGTGTACAATCTGTTTTGCCTGTGCTGAACACAATATTATTCTGTATAATATACAAAACAGAAAGACTGAAAAGGTAAAGGTAGAAGCAAAGAATGCTTATATATTCCTATCCTAAATTATTATCAAATAAATCAGAAAATTTATATAAAATAAAGAAAAATAACAAAGAAAATAATAAATAATATATATATGAATATATATGTATATATATATGTATACATATACAGGACTGTCTCAGAAAATTAGAATATTGTGATGAAGTTCTTTATTTTCTGTAATGCAATTCAAAAAACAAAAATGTCATGCATTCTGGATTCATTACAAATCAACTGAAATATTGCAAGCCTTTTATTCTTTTAATATTGCTGATTATGGCTTACAGCTTAAGAAAACTCAAATATCCTATCTCTAAATATTAGAATATCATGAAAAAGTATACTAGTAGGGTATTAAACAAATCACTTGAATTGTCTAATTAACTCGAAACACCTGCAAGGGTTTCCTGAGCCTTGACAAACACTCAGCTGTTATAAATCTTTTTTTTTACTTGGTCTGAGGAAATATTCAAATTTTATGAGATAGGATTTTAGAGTTTTCTTAAGCTGTAAGCCATAATCAGCAATATTAAAAGAATAAAAGGCTTGCAATATTTCAGTTGATTTGTAATGAATCCAGAATGCATGACATTTTTGTTTTTTGAATTGCATTACAGAAAATAAAGAACTTCATCACAATATTCTAATTTTCTGAGACAGTCCTGTATATATGTATACATATATATATATGTATACATTCTTACATCCATTTTAACGTTATTCCATAATTGGATTCCTACAATAGAAATACATCTTCTTTTCATCCCTTTTTTAGCCTTTTGTCCAGGAAACTTACAAACATCTCAAATCATATTCTCACTCGTGTTGAAAACAACCTTTGTACTCAGTCTGCAGTGACTTTGCTTTAGCTCTGTACGTTGTCTGCATTATTTTATAATAAACCAAATCATTGAACTCCAGTAAACTAAGTATTACATCACAGGAACTAGCCACCGGCCGGTTTGTGATCGCTTCACTGACCTGCAACTCTTTTCTGAACGTGTCAGCCTCTCGCCGACGGAGCCTCCAACCCGTCGGTGCACGAGCACACCAAGCTGCCGGCGATGCCCGACGACTCCTCCTCCTCCTCCTCGGACGGAGAGTCTCTGAGCCGCGAGCAGGACAACGACGACAGCAGCCAGTTCATCTCCTCCTCGCTGTTCCCCAAGAGCCTGCAGAACCAGAGCTTCACCCGGGTCTCCCACTACCCCCTCACGCTCACACAGCCAGGGTGGGCGTCGGCAGGTGGGCACGTTGAGCCGTGAGCGCGCAGCGGACAGCCCAGTAACGCTCATGTGGCCTCCTCAGGTTTGAAGGGCGGATCGGCCTCTACTGCCGGGCCCTGCAGGACGTCCAGCAGCACTGCGCTCAGCTCCGGGAGGAGAAATCACAGGTGAGCTGTCGCCACACGGGAGGATCACGTTCAGGGAGAATTGTTTTCTGAAGCGTTTCATTTTCCTGCTTTAGATGTTTCTCCAAACGGTGAAAATGATATTCAGTGGTCGTTTTCCAAAAGACAAAAAGTACGCTGACTTCTCCAAGAATATTCTTCAAATGCAAGAAAAGGTAAAGCCAGATCGATTATATATATATATATACACATACATACATATATATATTTATACATACATGCATATATATATAATGTATGTGTATATATATACATACACACAGAGAGACACACACACACACACACACTGTGGTCCTCTGTCTTGTCAGGAGCTGGCCGAGCTGAACAGGCAGTGGCCGACCGGCCTCGGCGAGGAGGAGGACGGTGCTCCCTGCTCTCTGGAGGACATGGAGAGAGCTCAGAAAGATCTTCTGGAACGTGGCCTTCAAGTGGTGAGACCCCCCCCCCCCCCCCGCGCTCGGTCCTCTGTACACTGACGTGTCTGTCCACAGTCCAGCTGCTTCAGCCGGCAGGTGGAGGACCTGTGCCAGCAGCTGCTGAAGAAGGCCGGCGTCTTCCCTCCAGAGGAGGCGCAGGACGCGGCCCTCTCCCTCGTCCAGACTCTCCTGTCAGCAGAAACCCACCTGATGAACTCCCAGGAGGCCGAGCTGAAGGCACGGCCGCTCCTCCTGCTGCTCCTCCCTCGCGTTGAGGTGAACTCAGAAGTAAAAGTGTTTTTCCGCTCGCCGCAGGCCGTCCAGCAGAAGCTGCTGTGGTGGGAGGAGCTGACGGCGCTGCTGCGCTCGCAGCCCGCCCTGCTGAGCCGGGAGGCGTCTCTGAGGCTCGGCCTGGCGGCGGCGGCGCTGGAGCGGCTGACGAGCGACGGCCTCCTGACCTTCGGCCGCATGGAGAAGATCCTCTCGGAGGTCCGGGCCACGCTGAGCGAAGGCCTGCAGCAGTGCACCGAGGGTGAGGCGCATCGGGGAGGACATCGGGGAGCGGCACGCGGCGTCTATCCCACTTAAATGATCATAATAATAATACATTTTATTTGGAGGCGCCTTTCAAGTCACCCAAAGTCACCTTACAGTTTAAAAAAAACACAGGATAAAAGATAAAAGCATGAAAGATCGAAACAACATTGAAACAGAAAAGTCCAACATTCACACAAGACGACGTCGATACGAAACTTAAAAAGAAAAAGGGAAACTGGAGGAGGCGCGGCAGCAACCATCACTGAGTTTAAGCTGCAGCATTTACGGTCATTATTAATACATTTATAATACTGCAGTAACGCCGGAATTATACTGCCGGAGTACATTGTGTACATTAGTAATACTTCAGTAGTACCAGCAGGGAGGATGAAGGCTGCCGTCTATCTTTCTCCTCCCTCCCGGCGTCTCCGTCCGTCTTCGGCATCTTCGGCGTACTTTCTCAAATTAGACCTTTTTCTGGGAATCCTGTCCAGCTGCTGACAGAAGGTCAGGGTCCTCGCAGAATATCCATCTGCATTATTGACTGCTGACGTGAGTTAGACACGGTGCCGCCTCGTCTTCTGGCTGGATCGTACTTTTATGTGTTTTATTACGCTGAGCGAGAGTGAAAAGAGAACGATGAAGGTCAGATGTTACGCCGGCAGCCTCAGAATGAAGGAAAGGATTATTTTAAGACATTTTAAAAACCTTTTGGGGAAAACATTCATCATAGAGCATCACTGCATGAGATTATATAACAATGCAATGTTGAGTGCTGGTATATATATATTTATATACATTCTCCTCCTGTCCATGTGCAGGGTTCGTACGGTCATGGAAAACCTGGAAAAGTCATGGAATTTTAAAATGGTCATTTTTCAGGCCTGGAAAAGTCATGGAAAAAACTTGAATCATAAAAGTCCTGGAAATGTTTTTATAATCACATGTTAATTTACGCTGAGTTTGAAATAATGAATATGTTTTTTAAAGAAAGACGCTCAAAATATAAGCCGGCGTACGCTCTCAAGACGCAGAATGTTCTAAATGTTTCGTGTTTATACCGAGATTTCAGTTTGGTCCTGGACATGTGGTTAAAAGTCCTGGAAGTCCACTGGTCGACATGTGGAGAACCCTGAAGCGGTGTAACTGTCGCATTCATGATAATAACGTTCTCCCTGAGTGACTTCATAACTGTTCACCAACTCAAAGTTCATGCATCGTGTTCCAGAGTGCGCGAGGAAGACGAAGGAGCTGCTGGATGACAGGTGCAGCCGCATGGAGTCCAAGAGGAAGAAGCTCCTGAGGAGCCAGACCAAGGAGAGGAGCTGCGCCCTGCAGCCCAAACCCACCCGCGACCCCTGTGACCCGGAGCGGCTCGCCGAGGTCGGAGAACACCGGCGCCTCCATCTGCGACCGCTGTTGCGTAATAACCACCGACCCCTCTAACCCTGAAGCGCGACCTTCGCCCTCAGGTGTACCGGGAGCTGCTGACGAAGCACCGGCAGCAGCTGTGTGACCTGGAGCGGCAGCAGGACGGCCGGGTGGCCGACGCCCTCTGCGACCACTGGAAGGTGAGCGGCGGACCGGCGCCGTCGGGGTGTTTGTGTCTCTTACTTTTATTGTGTGTGTGTGTGTGTGTGTGTGACCTGCAGAAGCTCCGCGCCTCCTGGTCCAAGAGGCTCGGCGACCGGGTCAAGGACGCGGTCCTCGGCTCGGTGCCGGCCCGGTCGGAGGTGTCGGCGCGGCGCTGCGAGGAGCTGTGGGCGGAGCTGGAGCTGCAGCTGGCTGCGCAGATGCAGCGAGCGGAGGGCGCCACCAAGCTGCAGCTGGAGGACGCCGGGGCCCGGCTGGACCACGACGCTCAGGTAGACTCCTCAAAGGACGAGCAGGAGGTGGACCAAAGGCTCCCCGTGGGCTCTTTTTATATTTTTTATTATAAGACGAAAGACAATACATCAGGGGTGTCAAACTCATTTTCACCGAGGGCCACATCAGCATCATGGCCCTTAAAGGGCCGGTGTACCTGAAACACAATATAAACTATTCCCCAACAATCTTTGCATTAGATTATTGTTCATTTGAGTGTAGAAATATTGTACAAAAGAACATTTCTCTAATGTTATAACATAAATCCATTTAATTTGAAACCTTTAAAATAAAAGCATAGGATATTTTTCTTAAATTTCTTGAAGAAAAAGTGATCGCTTGTCTTTCCAGCCGTCAGGGGCCACAGGAAATTACGTAGTGGGCTGGATTCGGCCCGCGGGCCTTGTGTTTGACACCTGTGCAATACATAGACACCTAGAGGACGACGAAACAGTGGACACAACATCATAAACCAGAGTATTGAAAAAAGAAAGAAAGAAAAGTGTGTGTGAGTGTGAGCTTTTTTCTAATTATTTAATTTTCTTTTTTATTTAAAGAAACTCAATCCATAGCTGAATGCAGATGTATCTATGAGCGTAGCACGTGTCTCATCAGTAAGACGAGTCATGTCTGTAGCAACATAGAATACATAACATAGAGTGCATTCTCGTGGGTTCTGACGGAGCCTCTGGCTGCAGGTGTGGGATGAGGAGATGTCTCTGGTGCAGGCCCGCCTCCAGCACCTGAGCGAGCAGCAGAGGACGGTCCTCCGGGCCGCGGTGGCCCGGCAGAGCTACGCCCTCAACAGGTGAGGCCGCCGGGTTCACGGCGCCGCCGCTCGGCCGCCTTTACGCAACCCTCTAAATCGATGCGATGAAATGTGATCCTCCCCTCAGCCGCGTGGCGAGGCTGATAGAGAAGAAGCACGAGCACCTGTTGGGCGCGGTGCGGAGGCACTTTGTGGTCAGGCACTTCTGTCTGCACGCGCTGAAGGAGATGAGGCTGTCCAAGCTGAAGGCGCAGACGGACTTCAGGGAGCTGCCGGCGGAGGAGGAGCCCGACTCTGCGCTCAAGGTGGCGCCTCCAACACCACGGCAACACGTCTGCTGCTCGCTTCACTTCATGTGTACAGCCCATTCTCACAAATTAGAAACTCCCCTCAGAGGGCTTTACAATCTGTACACATAGACATCCCTGACCTTTGACCTCACATGGGATCAGGAACAACTCCCAAACAACCCTTCAGGGTAAAAGGTCAGAACCCTTGAGGAGAGAACAGAGGAGGATCCCTCTCCAGGATGGACAGGTGTCATAGATGTCATGTGACCAGAAGGAATCATTACACACACATTAAAACACAGGAACAACACAATGAAGATGACAGAGTGGATGAAGAGTTGGTAGTCGGCATATTCCACCATCCAGACCTCCACCATCCATCAGATGGAGGTAGAGAGGAGCAGTTGTCTCACACACTGGACTGACCTCCGTTGTTGTTGTTGTTGTTGTGCCGGTCTCAGAGCAGCAGTGCCAGCCTGGCACAGAGGCACCTGGGCCCGGAGAGCCAGCTGGTCGGCCACAGCTTCCAGCAGGAGTTCCTCTCTGAGCTGGACACGGGGGCGGAGCTCCTCCAGAGCCACGCGCAGCTGCTGGTCGGCAACGCGCTCAGCCACGCCGTCCAGCAGGCGATGGAGGCCCCGCCCCCCGCGGCGTCCCCACCGCACGAGGCCGGGCTGAAGGTGAGCGGTCTGTCTGTGAGTCGGATCCGCCTCTCTCCTCCCAGAGTAACACGCCTCCCTCTCGTCAGTCCCACCTGACCGAAGCCGCCTCGGAGAGCGTCTACGTGACCAAAGACTCTCTGGCGGCGCTGGTCCAGAGCTACTACTGCCACCTGGAGGACATCGTGGGAACAGCGGCGCCGGATCAGGTCCACGTGAGCCAGGGTGAGAGGACGGACGCCTGTATCCGACCCCTCGTGTGTGTGACTCCGGGTTCACTCGGTCATGGAAAACCTGGGAAAGTCATGGAAAAAACTTCAATCACAAAAGTTTTGGAAAAGTCCTGTAAATGTTGTTATAATCACGTGTTCATTTACACCCCGTTTGAAATAATTAATATGTTTTTTAAAGAAAGACGCTCAAAATATGAGCCGGCGTACGCTCTCGATACGCAACATGTTCTAAATGTTTCATGTTCATACCGAGAGTTCAGTTTGGTCCTGGACATGTGGTTAAAAGTCCTGGAGATGCATTGGTCCACATGTGTAGAACCCTGATGACTGTGACTGTGGCCTCAGAGTGGGAGGAGCTACAGGAGGGCCGCCGTCAGCTGAGCAGCGCCCTGCTGAGGGAGCTGGAGAACTGGGGCAAGAAACCCGCCTCGGCCGAGTTTCAGCAGAGGTGAGGCGCGGCGCTCTGAGTCTGGAACACAGGAAGTAATCATGCGGGTTGTTCCCGTGGCGTCTCAGGGTGGCGCTCCACAGGGGGCGGGCCCTGGAGCGCTGCGATGGGGACCAGGAGGCGACCTACGAGCAGCTGAGGCAGAGGAAGGTCTCCCAGGACCGGAACGCGGAGCGGAGCGGCGCCCGGCTGCAGGTTCGTAGCGTCGCCGCGTGATTCACGTGATTCACGTGATTCACGTTCACGCCGCCGTTCCCCCCCGTTCACGCCGTGTGTCCACCAGGAGGCAGAAGAAGGCTTCATGGCGGAGCTGGCGGCTCTGGCCCGGGTGTCGCTCCACAGTCCAGAACCGGAACCCAGCGGGGAGGAGGACGCTGGTACGTGAACTTTATATTATATTTATATACATTCTCAGGGTGTCCGCGGGGCATTAAAAAGTCTTTAAAAGTCTTAAATTGCTTTTCCTAAAAATAAGGCCTTAAAAAGTCTTAAATTGTCTTAAATTCAGATTGGATTGGTCTTAAATTTTTTGGGTGTCATGTCATTACGAATATGAGGCAATCTGTTCCGCCAGGTCCGTATTTTGCTCCGGTTGCTCTGCGGGGTCTCTGGTGTCACCGGGGCCACGCCCCTTCTCTTAACCCTTGTGTTGCCTTCGGGTCATTTTGACCCGAATCAATATTACACCCTCCTGCCGCCTTCGGGTTAATTTGACCCCATTCAATGTTTAATGTCGGTGTTCTTTCGGTAGTCAACAAACAAACATAAAGTGCCTCACACTTAAACTTGGAAAACAATATTAATTCTAATAATTTTCTGGAGGTTTTAATTGCTGGCGTCAAATTGAACCCAAAGGGTAAAATATGTTAGTAAATATAAAGGTAACAGGAGGGTGAAACATTGAATCGGGTCAAAATGACCCAAAGGGTGGGGGAGGGTGTAATATTGATTCGGGTCAAAATGACCCTAAGGCAACACAAGGGTTAAAGGGGCCCCGCGTATTCGGTCCCATCCCCTACAACGTGAAGCATCGGCTAGTTTAGAAAACATGGGGGATGCAAGTTCAACAACGGCTTGAAAAGAACGAGTGTTTCTGGTCACGGTGGGTGAAATGCTTCTGAAGCTGCGTTGTGTGTCGGGAGACTTTCCAGCGGTGGAATCTCACGTGCAGAGCAAGAAGCACAGAGACTAGCGAAGGCCGCCAGCAGCCCGCGGGGCTAGCTGCTGCTCCGCCGCTAGCTGCTGCTCCGCCGCCAGCAACGACGTCAAGGCTACAACGCTGGAGGTCACCGGAGGAAATCCAGCGCCGTGCAACAAAGAGCTCATCACCGAAGACCAACAGGGCGGCGCGTTCTTCATTCTGTTCCACGAGACTCTGGACCAGACCACCGCGAGCAGACAGCTGGACTTCATGTGCGCTTTTGGTGAAATGACCAGGTCCCGTCAGGATCCTATGGAGCACAGCTCATGGGCCATGACACCAGGACCTACTTCAGCACCTCAAAGTAAGTCTAACATAAATATATACACTACCGTTCAAAAGTTTGGGGTCATCCAGACAATTTCGCGTCTTCCATGAAAACTCACTTTTATTTATCAAATGAATATACAATATGGTCAAGACATTGACAAGGTTAAAAATAATGATTAATATTTGAAGTATTAATTTTGTTCTACAAACTTCAAGCTCAAAGGAAGGCCAGTTGTATAGCTTATATCACCAGCATAACTGTTTTCAGCTGTGCTAACATAATTGCACGGGTTTTCTAATCAGACATTAGTCTTCTAAGGCGATTAGCAAACACAATGTACCATCAGAACACTGGAGTGATGATGGAAATGGGCCTCTATACACCTCTGGAGATATTTCATTAGAAACCAGACACTTCCACCTAGAATAGTCATTTACCACATTAACAATGTAGAGAGTGTATTTATGATTAATTTAATGTTATCTTTATTGAAAAAACAGTGCTTTTCTTTGAAAAATAAAGTCATTTCTAAGTGATCCCAAACTTTTGAATGGGAGTGTATGTATTAACTATCCTCTTTATATGAGTATGTGTTTCATATAGTTAAGCTTTACTCATGTGTCAAGTTAATAACAGCTATGGATAGGCGTACTACACATTAATTAGACTAATTAAAAATAGTTTTATAATGGTAGTAAGTAGAGTGGTGTTTACCTGTCAATATGTCTACCTAGTGTTCACTAGGCTCAAGGGATGGCTCACGTTGCTTAATTTGTAAAAATAGTTTTCATTCATATTTATCCAGTCTGACATTAATCTGAAGTGGTGGTGTCATAAGAGATGTGGTGACTGTTGTTTGGTTAATGTCTGCCTTTTCTTTCTTTTTTCCAGGAGAATGGACCAAATGTCAACTGGAAGTTTTTGTATTCATACAGTTTGAAAAGGATTGTTTTCCTAGTATATTCACAAAAGCTCAGGAGGAGACGTATGAACCTGTGACACAAACATCCATCACATAGAGACATGAGAACTCTCGCTCACTCACTCACTCACTCACACACACACACACACACATACATTCTATTATGTAAATGAATTTGCATTTTAAAAGCAGCTGGAAATGTTATTTATGTTATTTTATAGATTTTTTTGTTCAAAAGGAACTATGTTGCACGTATTTTAAAAATATATTTACTTGATTTTATTTGTTCATGGGACCTAAATGTTCTGAAAATGTTGTATTAATAAATATAATTTACAACAGCAATGACATTTGTGTTATCCTTTTGCATTACACCATACTGTTAATTTTGAACAGACATCAGTGTGTTTACTTTGAATTAATTAATTTAGATTAATGTATATTTCCTTCGTACGTTAGGTCTTAAATTTTATTTAGACGTGGTCTTAAAAAGTCTTAAATTTCACTGGTTTATTCATGTAGACACCCTGATTCTCCTCTGTCCATATCCAGGTTCGTACGGTCATGGAAAACCTGGAAAAGTCATGGAAAAAACTTCAATCACAAAAGTTTTGGGAAAGTCATGTAAATGTTGTTATAATCACATGTTCGTTTCTACAGAGTTTACAATAATTAATATGTTTTAGAAAGAAAGACGCTCAAAATATAAGACGCCGTACGCTCTCAATACGCAACATGTTCTAAATGTTTCATGTTTACACCGAGGTTTGAGTTTGGTCCTGGACATGTGGTTAAAGTCCTGGAGGTCCACTGGTCCACATGAGTAGAACCCTGATGACCGTCATGTCGTATCTCCACAGGTACTGAGAGCGCCGCCATCTTGGACCTGCTGGCCCTGAACCCGGCGCTGACGCCGAGCTTCGTCCCTCCGGTGAAGAAGAAGAAGAAAAGAGACGAAGAGTCTCGTCTCAGCTGAAGAACATTTACTCTTATTGGGCTGTGCAGCCGGTGCTGGTGTCTCTCTCTCTCTCTCTCTCTCTCTCTCTCTGTCTCTCTCTCTGTCTCTCTCTCTCTCTCTGTCTCTCTCTGTCTCTCTCTCTCTCTGTCTCTGTCTCTCTCTCTCTCTCTCTCTCTGTCTCTCTCTCTCTCTCTCTGTCTCTCTCTCTCTCTCTCTCTCTGTCTCTCTCTCTCTGTCTCTCTCTCTGTCTCTCTCTCTCTCTCTCTCTGTCTCTCTCTCTCTCTGTCTCTCTCTCTCTGTCTCTCTCTGTCTCTCTCTCTCTCTCTGTCTCTGTCTCTCTCTCTGTCTCTCTCTCTGTCTCTCTCTGTCTCTCTCTCTCTCTCTCTCTCTCTCTCTCTGTCTCTCTCTCTCTCTCTCTCTCTCTCTCTCTCTGTCTCTCTCTCTGTCTCTGTCTCTCTCTCTCTCTCTCTCTGTCTCTCTCTGTCTCTCTCTGTCTCTGTCTCTCTCTCTCTGTCTCTCTGTCTCTCTGTCTCTGTCTGTCTCTCTCTCTCTCTCTCTCTCTCTGTCTCTCTCTCTGTCTCTCTGTCTCTCTCTCTCTCTCTGTCTCTCTCTCTCTCTCTCTCTCTCTGTCTCTCTCTCTCTCTCTCTCTCTGTCTCTGTCTCTGTCTCTGTCTCTCTCTGTCTCTGTCTGTCTCTCTCTGCCTGTCTCTCTCTGTCTCTCTGTCTCTCTCTGCCTGTCTGTCTCTCTCTCTGTCTCTCTCTCTCTCTCTCTCTGTCTCTCTCTCTCTCTCCCTCCCTCCTGTAATGTGTGTGTGTCAGTGGACGGTCCGGTGTCTGAGCCAGAGGTAGGTCACTGCCTCCGTGTTCCTCCACCACAGGGTTCGTACGGTCATGGAAAACCTGGAAAAGTCCTGGAAGTCCATTGGCGGATGAGTCAGAACCACCAGAAGATGTTTTTTGTAAAAGTGAAATGATAATAAAGTTGTGTTTTGAATACACCGGTGTGCCGCGCTCCCGTCCTTCACCTCCCCCCCCCCCCCGGTGACGGATGAGCCGCTCCGCCGGGTGAAGTCGACCCGCGGCGGAGTGCTACCACTCGCCGATGAAAGCTTTGCCCTCCTCTCGCTCTAATGGAGCCTTAAGTACGACCCGTCATGGAAGATAATGCAGAGGTGTGTGTGTGTGTGTGTGTGTGTGTGTGTGTGTGTGTGTGTGTGTGTGTGTGTGTGTGTGTGTGTGTGGTTCCCTTCAGCTCTCACACACCCATTCACCGCGACGGCAGCGTGAGAAGAGGCGCTCCTGGACTTGACCTCCGCTCGGTGGGGGAACCCGTGTGGATGTATGTTGAGGTCCCTCAGAGGGGGGGGGGGGGGGGGCTGCAAGGACTTGTGGGAAGATGACCTGATTTCTCTCTCCTCCCGGCTGAAGGCTGCTGCACACACACGGATCTCTGTGCAACATGGACTCAGCGTCGGCGTAGCAGCTGGATTGTATTTGTCTTTCCTCCATATGCAGGTGTGACTTCATCACATTCAGGTAAGTGCCAACACCTCTGGGGAGACGCTCTCCCACACCGCCGCCGCTGGAGTCGGATTACGTCCTGCAGTAAAGTTAGTGAACGCGTGTCCTGATGTTCATTCATGCCCTCGATGGTTGTTCTTAGAAAGAAGATTAAAACGTGTCCGTTGAGGGGAAGCCGTGACGGCGTGGCGGCGTCATCGGGTCACACCGGCAGTTATTTTAGGGCCCAGAAATAAGGTCTAATTCCAAATTGCCCTCAAAGGGATTTTTCAGCCCGAGATAACGAAGTCTTCTCTACACGATGATACGCTGCCCATGAAACATGAACTGAAACACTGACATGAGACTAAGTTATTATTATGAGAGCATGAATAATGATCTATAATAGACATAGATATATATATATATATTTGTGTATATATATACATATATATGTATATATATACACAAATATATATATATAGTATATATTATATATGTATATATATATACGTAAATACAACACATCTCCGTGCTTTATTATTCTTATTGACATGTAGTATACAATGCTATACATCATATTATTATTAGTATATTATCCTTTCATGAGAAAAAAAAGTGTTTTTTTGCATCAAAGAAAGAGAGAAGGTGTTTTAGACGTGCACTCGTCTGTTGCCTGTCTCGAGATATTAACTTTATTGTATATTAACGTGTCTTCATAGCTATGTGTGTGCATTGTATATATATTGGTTTTTAAAGGTGCTCGGCCAATCAGCCGCCGGCTTCTCTCCCCCAGGTGAACATGGCTAACCTGCAGCAGGAGTACCCCGAGGTCCTCCTGGGCATCCTGGAGGAGCTGGCCAACATGCGCCAGTGGCTGACCTTCCAGGACCTGTGCCGCACGGTGAGCAGCCGCTTCGAGCTGCAGCACCTCGTCGAGCTGCGCAGTCTCCTCTTCGCCGCCGCCAGCCAGGACCCGTGTTTCCCCGCCACGCTCTTCCGGGACCGCGTGTCGGCCCGCGGCCAGGGCCTCTCGCCCATCGGCGTCGCTGCCGACATCGTGACCATCTTCAACCTCATCCAGATGACGGCCCCCGATGACCAGGGCCGACCGGCGGGGGCGCGGGCGGACCTCCCCGTCGACCAATCCGCGGGCCCCGCGCCGCCCGGGCTGCAGCGGCTGGACGTTCCTGGCGGAGAGCGAGCGCGCGCCCACTCCGACTCCAGCGGCGGGCCGATCGATCGGCACTCGCTCTCTCCCAGATCTAATTATTCTGCCCACAAGCGAGCGAGTCTTCCCCCGGACCCCATCTCTCTCGCGGCGCGCTCCCCTCCGGTCAGGCCGAGGGCCGTGTCCTTCGACTTGCCTCGCGCCACGCTCCTCGCGTGCCCCGGCGGCCGGACCCCCGACGAGGCGATGAAGAACATGTACCTGCCTCTGGAGACCGACAGCGAGTCCAGCGGAGACTCGGCGCCCGCCGAGGTCTTCGATGAGGAGCAGGCGGCGTCCGTGGCGGGCCAGAAGAGGAGCGCCTTCAGGAAGGACTTCCACAACCAGCCGGCTCAGGTGACCGTCGACTGCGCGTCGCCCAGCCCCGACGCGGCGGAGGAAGGCGCCGACAAGCGCGCCTCGGAGGCCGTCCCCAACCCGTACGCGTCTCCGGCGCCGGTCGCCCAGTCGCCCGAGCAGCGGGTGAAGCACGAGAGCCTCAACGACCTCCAGGACTCCACTTACTTGGGACCGCGGCCGACCCCTGATTGGTCCCCCCGGCACCTTCTACCCCCGAGGGCCAAGAGGCCCATCTGGAGCAACAAGAGCCACAGCCTGGAGGACCGGATCGGCCCCGGCGCCATGGAGACGGGGATGCAACCCCCGAGGCGCTCGACCCCGGCCCTCGGCCGCTCCGGGGTGTCCTCGGCGTGCGAGAGCGTCGACGGCGTCAAGGCCCAGGGGACCCAGACGGACCCGCCGAGGGACTCGGACACCCGGCGCCTCCGCAGCCTCGTCCACGCCGACCGCTTCTCCTTCATGACCTCGTTGGACGACCCGGACATCGGCGAGGACGACATCAGCGCCATCTTTCGTTTCTTGGACGACATCAGCATGTGCGGCTCCACGGGGGTCCTGCACCACGCCGGCGGCTCGGGGGCCGTCAACCCGGACTCCCACGAGGCCCGGCGCGGCCGCCTGGGTCAACTCCAACGGCTCTTCCACTCCCTGGAGAGCACCGACGACGGGCTCAAGTCCAGCGTCTGCAAGCTGCTGCTCCGCATGAGCCAGATCGAGCGGCAGCTGGACTCGCTGAACGACGTGAAGGCCGAGATCTCCCAGGTGCTGTCCGCTCTGCAGCGGCTGGATGAGAAGATCCAGCCGCCCGTCGTGGGCGGCGGCCGCTGGCTGGAGCCTCTCAGCGGCGTGTCGTCCTTCATGAGCCACCCCATCACCCCCTCGGAGGCGTCGGAGCTCCTGCCTCTGCCCGTGTCCGAGCATCTGTACCCGGGGGTCGGCTCCAGCAGCCCGGACTGGAACCGGTGGAGCTCTCGCGGCGAGCTGACGGAGAGCAACGATCTAAAGAAAGACGCGTCGTCTCGCCGAGCCTCCAGAACGCAGCCGGAGGAGAAGAATCCGTCCGATTCCAAACTGCTGAACGTCTCCTCCGCTAAAGACTGGGCCGTGTCCTTCTCCAAAAGCAACGACGGGAAATCTTCACACGGAAAGGTAGAGTGGCTTTTCCTCACGACCGCTTTCACTTTCGTTGTGTTTGTTTCACGAAGGACGACGTGAGACGGGAGGCGAGTCCTCGCCGCTCAGGAGGTCGCGCTGTGGGTTGTTGGTTTGAAGCTTCAGACCAACTCGTTGTTTACTGCAATATGCAAAACGTCAACAGAGAAGCAGCCCATGTTTTTCTTGAGTCTTGAACAAATTAAATATGCACTTCGAGGCTGTGATGACAACTTTACCAAGAAATGGAAACCTTCCATGTCATCTGTTTTTAATCTGCCAGTGTTGCCGACTGAAGGAGACTCATATTTTAATGTGTATGAGTCCGTGGGTGGGTGGGTGTTTCATTACTCATTATTATAACAATTTGTTATTCTGTCTTGCCTTTGTTTTTTTTGTTTTTTGTTTTTTCCTCTTTACAATTGAAATCTGAAATATACACACACAAAAATGAAAATACTTGTTATTTGATCGCTGTATATCACACTGTGCATGATCAATAAAGTATATTTAAGAAGCAGCAGCTGCAGGGCGTGAGACGAGCCGGCGAAGGAGCAGAAGTTGACGTGCAGGGATGAGTCGAGGCTTCAAGACCATTATCATCATAATACAGTCTATAAATTAAATTCTGTGTTTGGCCGGTTCCTTCCAGGCGGATCAGTCCGGCAGCACGACGAACCTCATCTCCAGGAAGTCCTCCAACCTGGTGGAGCAGGTGTTCAACTCGTCCCTGTTCCGCCACAAAGACAGCAGCCTGTCGGGGGGGCCGGCCTCGGGGAGGAGCCCGGACCCCCGGCTGTCTGAGGGCATGGGGAGGCCCGTCTGGACCGTGGACGACCGGGAGGCCCGGATCTCCTCCCTGGACCTCCAGGTGAGACGAGTGCACCTCTCTCTAAACGAGTCCATGTGACGAGTCGTCTGGATGGATTCCTACAAACCTTTAAATTATATTAACATCATCCAAACTCAAGAAAAGTTCGTAAAAAACAAGTTAATCACAAATTAATGGTTGCAGAACAATTTCCTTTTTCACCTGAGATTAGTTTATTTCTAATCTCCACGAGTGTACAATTTATGATATCATATTCCTTAATTAACTTGAATCATCTTTAAATAGCATATGGCGTATATAACTTAAATTGGTTTTAGTCTGTAAATGAGTCCATGTGACGTGTTTTCTGGATGGATTCGTACAAATCTTTTTATTGTATTTTTATTAACATAACCCAAGTGTGCAACCTCTTTAAACGTCCCCGGGCTCCTCAGAACCAGGAGTCTCTGGACCCCAACAACCTGGAGTTCTGGATGGACGGCGTCTACACGCCCGGCTACGAGGCGCTCCTCCGGCGTAAGGAGGCGGACCTTCGCCGGGCCAAGTTCTGCAAGCTGGCCGCCCTCATCGCCGCCACGGTGGTCATCATCCTCATCATCGTCGTCCCCCTGTGCACCATGGGCCTGTGAAGACCACGCTGCTGCCTGGGAACCTGCACGCCATGGAGGGCCACGCGGCTGGAGAACGTCCTCGTCACAGTCCTCTGCATGCAGCAGCGTTAGTTATCACCCTGTGAGTAACCTCCCCTGTTGCTTTTCTTCCCTCTACTCGTCATTTATTTCATGATTTTTGTTCTTAGGAATTTCAGGTGGTGGGAAAGGAATAATTTAAGTTTGAATGTTGTGCACAATTGTCAAATATCTAATTTTTCCTGCTTTTTTCTGTGAGACAACTTTGTTCCAGATGCATTGTGAATCATCCCCCGGGGCTTATGTCAAATAGTTTTATCACTTTATAACATGTTTGACATCTTCAGTTCATAAAGAATAATGGATTTTTCTTTTTTAAAACTTTCTATTTGGTTCCTTTCCTTAAACAATAAGATAAACCGCTCAAATAAGTTTAAATCAACAATAAAATATATATATTTTTCTAGAGTTCCTCCCATTTTAAACCACGAGTGACTGTGTTGCGGTGGGTTGTTTACCACGTCTCAGGTTTCAATACCTGGAAGATAAAGAGAGAAAAGTGTTGTTGTTGAGAGGAGGAAGCCGTTTCCAGGAAACACTCTGCGAGCGGGAGATTCCACGTGTAACTCAAGAGACGGGATGTTGGGAGTGCAGCTGTGTGCACATTACCCCGAATCCTCATACCTGCAGACTCACTTAGCAACAACACATTCATCTCTCACATCACGAGGAGAGTCTTGCAGGTTCCGCGACATTCCATTTTGTAATAGCATCCTGTTAACTCGGCAGACGTTATGATTAAATGTGTGTGTGTGTGTGTGTGTGCGCACTTTCGAAATATGATTCAATTCCCCTCATACCTCCACAGTAACAACGACATTGAGGATCCAATGTGCTTTAAGGCTGCAGTCCGTTGTAATCTGTCCCCCCTCCACCAGTAGCCACGCACATGCAGCTCAATGCATGCTTTTTATTTTACATTCTTATGTTTCTGTTCCACAACAAGCACGAGTTCCCCTTTTTCACACCAAAGTAGACAGAAAGGATGTAAAGAACACACACTAGCGTGCATGAGAACGCTTGTTTTCTCCACCTTCTCATCCAGACCCTTAAAACTTTGCTTCGTGTGCACAACTATGCAAAGTATGTATATAGAGGATGTGTCCTGCGTGCATGCATCCTCCTAAGTAGAGGAGGATCTGCCAAGTGTTCCCCACGAGGCCGTTTGTGGATCCATTACCCGCCCGGCGGTGCCACGGAGGAGGCCGGAGCCTTCGTCAGCACAAGCTTCAGGTGCTTCCTCTGGACCTTCGGAGCATAAGAGCCTCCTGGTACCTTTTTGTTTTTCATTCCCGAGATGAACCGTGGGACCCCTCGCCGTCGACTATTATTCATGCACCTTTCAGACAGACATGTATCAATCTGTGAAGTCATTATTCAGGGAAACACTCCGTCTTAAAACTTGCTTGTGAATTAAAGATCATGTGTGCAGGTGTTTGTTATGAGCTGCGGTGACGTACCTTTTACAATGTGGTTGATCTGATGAATAATACATTTGCACTGTGTTATATAAACTTACGTTTAAAAGAAACCGATCTCTGTTGTGCAACATGTTGTCCCCCTTGGGGCCAGAATACAGGTGAATGCAGATTGTCGTGATAGTTTAAGAAAAGGTCGCCGGGCCGACGTCGAGGAGTCAGTCAGGAAGATGATCTGTGAGGAAATGAACATAGACAAATAAATAATTGACAAAGACAAAGAGCGAATATCCTATTATCTCAAATCATCTCTAATGGACGTGAGATATTCAGAACACACACACACACACACACACATGCACGCTCTAAATCTATTGTGTGTGTGTGAGACCCTCATTAAATGTTGCACAGTGCTGCTGCTGCACCCAGATAAGTCGTCCATGGCTGATTGATGGTGTTGTTGTGCAGCCCATGCGCCCACCACACAGGACACAGTTACAGACGCTTTCAAAGGATTTTTTCTTTTTTTAGGATTTCACACATAATTGGATTTACAGTCAGGAGGCAGATACACCTCCATCAAAATACCTTTTAAATACTGTGCAGCGAAAGGCATTTAAGAACGTTATTGATGCTTATTAATGGGGTTCCTGGATCGAGTTAATAAGTTAGAAGCAAGTATTTGAAAGAAAATGACCTGCAAGCACAGATTTCATTTTAAAAACCTCAAGATTCTTAAAACTGCAGCTACATTCAACACAGATTACTGAGCCACATGTCTTGAAGAAATACACGGGGTCATTATAAACGATGTGATGTATTATGCATGTCCCTTCCTCTTATGTTCGGAGGACAGAAGGACATCATAATTCTTGAAACAGTTATTGCGGTTCAATAATTAATATTGAATTGGACAATAGAAAGATGGATTAATATAGAAATAAAATGAATACATTAACCAAATCAATGTTACATTTTAAAAAAAGGCTACAGTTAATGAATTGATAATGAACTGGACAGTAAAAGGACAATTTAGTATTTATTTATTTATAGAAATGAGTATGTTAAAACAACCAAAAGGTCACATTGAAATGAAATGGAGCTTTGTCTGAAATAAAACCTACATACTTTCTAAATAGACCTACTGAGTAATATATATATATATTCCAATGTTATATAATGTATTATGTTATAATAAATATTTATATTTGTATTATATTATATATATGTATATAATATATTTATATCAAACCGGAGGACACGTCGCCACGATCCCCCTGCAGTTCCACCTCTGACCGTGTGGGGGCGACAGAGCGCCGCTGCTGCAGCAGCTTCCGCCTCGCAACCCACGAAGAAGAAAACCGGCGCTGTTTTTTGAACCGTAGGTGCGGCTCCGCTGACGGGATTCACCGCACAGCCTTTGATTTTGACGCTGCTCCGTTACATGTGAGCGTTTCCACGGGGGAAAGACGTCGCACAGGTGAGCGCTTTGTGCAGATGTAGCGTCATTAGTTCAACTTACTGTCGTAAACTGTCGTAATGTAGCGCGACTTCTACCAGCGTCGTTATCGACCTCTCTCCCGTTCCAGGAGCCGCACCATGGCGTCGCCGGGGGGGAACCTGTACAACCAGTTCCTGAGCCTCCGAGCCCAGGTGGACGGCCTGAACGAGGGCATCGAGCCACGTAAGTTAGCTCGTGTCCACACACTCTGGTTTGGAGGGATTTGACCCCTCGGAGCTTCCGTCGTGTGTGTGGTGGTGACGTCATCACCAGTGGTTATGAGCTGCGTTGCGTTTCTATCCCAAACTGTTGTTGGTTGAAATGTAATTATTTATGAATGGGGATGAATGAATGAATGCAGGACCAGTGAAGAGTGACTAAAGGTCAGCAGGGTCATGACGTCACATGTCGGTGCACCACATGGGGCGCAGTAAACATTTCCATGTCATTAGTCCAGATAATGCATTTCCTTTGTAAGCGACAGGAAACACAGTGTCTTCACTTTACTGCAGAACACACACACACATATATATACACACATATACACACACACACACTGAGTCATCCACATGGTGCCACTGCATTCTGGCTTGTTGGAAGCCTAACGCACACAAACAACCCATATGATGATCTCTTTCTTCTTTCTTCTTCTTTGGTTTCTCTGATGAGGGACAGTCGGTGCACATTAATAAATACATCTCTGTAAATGTGCAAAGAGGATTTGTTTCATCTGTCGTTCCGGGAGACAGACGTCACAAAACAAACCGAAAAACACAAGATTACAATGTGTGTACAATATTTACGCTTTTCAAAGGGTGCACAAAGAATTAATAGTGAGCCATTTCATTTCCATAGTAAGCAACAGGAAGGCAGAGAACTGATGCATGGTTCATTTTGTGCACTAATAATATATATATACACATATATATATATTAATATATAATTATATATATATGTGTGTTATTATTATTATGGTGTGTTTGTACCTCTGTTGACTCGGAGCCTGCAAAACCATTCCAATGTGTCTGGACTGTTGGTCTCGGCACAAATGGCAAATAAAAAAAACCTGAAACAACAAAGTTTAGGTTCCCAAAAACTGACAAATAATTTAAGAGTTATACAAAAGTCTTTTTCAGGGAACAAGTGATGGTTAACGACGTGCTAGTTGGTGCCTACAGGTGTCTCAACTTGTGTTGATTACCTGTAAACCCAAACCTGTGTGTAAAGCCGTGTGGTAACAGACTGCCACTGCACCCTCTGTAGCTTCATGTGGACGGCGTTGTCCTGCAGGAAGTCGTAAATCGCTCTTAAAACGTCAAATAACAAAGACAGGCGGACCTTTTTTAACCGTGAAGTGTTTCCCTTTCGAGACATGGAGGTGTTCTGGGAGTGAACGTGACGTCTCCTCCCCCCAGAGTTCCTCCAGATGGCGGTGAACTTCGAGGCGTGCCGTAAGAAGTGGGCGCGTGCGGGCGGCGAGCTGCTCTCCTGTCGGGAGGTGCTGGTGAAGGCGGAGACGGAGCGCGGCGCCCTGGAGGTGAAGCTGAAGCACGCCCGCAACCAGGTGGATGTGGAGATCCGGCGGCGGCAGAAGGCGGAGGCGGTCTACGAGAAGCTGGTACGGTCTTTGTGGTGAACGTAGACGGCGTGGGACAGAGGGTCTTTGTGGTGAACGTAGACGGCGTGGGACAGAGGGTCTTTGTGGTGAACGTAGACGGCGTGGGACAGAGGGGTCTTTGTGGTGAACGTAGACGGCGTGGGACAGAGGGTCTTTGTGGTGAACGTAGACGGCGTGGGACAGAGGGGTCTTTGTGGTGAACGTAGACGGCGTGGGACAGAGGGGTCTTTGTGGTGAATGTAGACGGCGTGGGACAGAGGGGTCTTTGTGGTGAATGTAGACGGCATGGGACAGAGGGGTCTTTGTGGTGAATGTAGACGGCGTGGGACAGAGGGGTCTTTGTGGTGAATGTAGACGGCATGGGACAGAGGGGTCTTTGTGGTGAATGTAGACGGCGTGGGACAGAGGGGTCTTTGTGGTGAATCTAGACGGCGTGGGACAGAGGGGTCTTTGTGGTGAACGTAGACGGCGTGGGACAGAGGGGTCTTTGTGGTGAATGTAGACGGCGTGGGACAGAGGGTCTTTGTGGTGAACGTAGACGGCGTGGGACAGAGGGGTCTTTGTGGTGAATGTAGACGGCGTGGGACAGAGGGGTCTTTGTGGTGATGGCAGGCGTGGGACAGAGGGTCTTTGTGGTGAAGGCCTGGGACAGAGGGGTCTTTGTGGTGAATGTAGACGGCGTGGGACAGAGGGTCTTTGTGGTGAACGTAGACGGCGTGGGACAGAGGGTCTTTGTGGTGAATGTAGACGGCGTGGGACAGAGGGGTCTTTGTGGTGAATGTAGACGGCGTGGGACAGAGGGGTCTTTGTGGTGAACGTAGACGGCGTGGGACAGAGGGGTCTTTGTGGTGAATGTAGACGGCGTGGGACAGAGGGGTCTTTGTGGTGAATGTAGACGGCGTGGGACAGAGGGGTCTTTGTGGTGAACGTAGACGTGGGACAGAGGGTCTTTGTGGTGAGACGGCGTGGGACAGAGGGGTCTTTGTGGTGAATGTAGACGGCGTGGGACAGAGGGGTCTTTGTGGTGAATGTAGACGGCGTGGGACAGAGGGGTCTTTGTGGTGAACGTAGACGGCGTGGGACAGAGGGGTCTTTGTGGTGAACGTAGACGGCGTGGGACAGAGGGGTCTTTGTGGTGAATGTAGACGGCGTGGGACAGAGGGTCTTTGTGGTGAACGTAGACGGCGTGGGACAGAGGGTCTTTGTGGTGAACGTAGACGGCGTGGGACAGAGGGTCTTTGTGGTGAACGGCGTGGGACAGAGGGTCTTTGTGGTGAATGTAGACGGCGTGGGACAGAGGGGTCTTTGTGGTGAACGTAGACGGCGTGGGACAGAGGGGTCTTTGTGGTGAACGTAGACGGCGTGGGACAGAGGGTCTTTGTGGTGAACGTAGACGGCGTGGGACAGAGGGTCTTTGTGGTGAACGTAGACGGCGTGGGACAGAGGGGTCTTTGTGGTGAACGTAGACGGCGTGGGACAGAGGGGTCTTTGTGGTGAATGTAGCGGCGTGGGACAGAGGGGTCTTTGTGGTGAACGAGACGGCGTGGGACAGAGGGGTCTTTGTGGTGAATGTAGCGGCGTGGGACAGAGGGTCTTTGTGGTGAACGTAGACGGCGTGGGACAGAGGGTCTTTGTGGTGAACGTAGACGGCGTGGGACAGAGGGGTCTTTGTGGTGAACGTAGACGGCGTGGGACAGAGGGTCTTTGTGGTGAATGTGAGCGGCGTGGGACAGAGGGGTCTTTGTGGTGAATGTAGCTGGCGTGGTACAGAGGGCTCTTTGTGGTGAACGTAGACTGCGTGGGACAGAGGGTCTTTGTGGTGAGCGAGGCGTGGGACAGAGGGGTCTTTGTGGTGAACGTAGACGGCGTGGGACAGAGGGGTCTTTGTGGTGAACGTAGACGGCGTGGGACAGAGGGGTCTTTGTGGTGAATGTAGACGGCGTGGGACAGAGGGGTCTTTGTGGTGAATGTAGACGGCGTGGGACAGAGGGGTCTTTGTGGTGAATGTAGACGGCGTGGGACAGAGGGGTCTTTGTGGTGAACGTAGACGGCGTGGGACAGAGGGGTCTTTGTGGTGAATGTAGACGGCGTGGGACGGAGGGACTCATTTCAACACGCATTTCGTCTGGTGATGGAAAGTGGCCGACAACAAACCATGTCGGCCACTTTGGATGCTTATTGCCAAAGGCACGAATCCCACAGCGAGCTACTATTTTAATAAAGGGGATTTTCACGTAATATTTAGGGTTCGTATGGTCGTGGAATACCTGGAAAAGCCGTGGAATTATTTAAATGGTTATTTCCCAGGGTTAAAAAGAAAGTAAAAGTCCTTGAAAATAAAATCAAATCCCGAAAGTTTAAAAAAAGTCACGGAAATGTGATATATTGATATCTTCATTTACGCTGAGTTTGATTAAAGGAATAAATATTTATTATATTAAATATAATTAAATATTTATTCGTGAGTGTAAAAAAAAAAAAAGTTTGGTCATGGAAAACTTGCTTTAAAGTCCTGGCCACCCATTGGTCCAGATGAACCCTGAACATTATTATGAGACGATACTCCACCCGGGTTCATCTTCAGGTAAAGCCTTGTAGGTCCCTGTGTGTGTGTGTGTGTGCACACACAGGTGATCCACCTGCAGATTGTATAATTGTAACAATGCATTTGTCTTTTTTGAACATCTCCATATTGACCGGTCTGTTTTCAACCCGCTGCATCAGGAGCGCCAGCTGCAGCTGATCCGGGATCTGCTGATCTCGGAGCGCGGCGGCAGCAGCGTCCACCTGAGCGAGGAGCAGCGCGCCGCCTTGGCCTTCCTCAGCGCGCACTCGCAGGCGGCGCAGGCGGCGCAGGGAAACCTCAACGCCAGCCGCAGGTCGGACCCCGGAGAGATGTTGATAATGTCAGCGGCGCCTCGTCGTCTGAAGTCAGTGATGCGTTGTCTGCCGTTAACGGTCCCGAGGGGAAGCGGACGCACTTTATATTATATAAACTCAACACGTAGACACTTTCATTATTATATTATGACCACGCATAACTTGAACGTTTCCATATAATAAGGATGTTTTACTGGTTATGGTTATGGAGTGTGTACCGGATCCCCGTAAATGAAGCGGCGTCAAACTTCCTGCTGGGGAAATTACTTATTAAATTATTTATTTTCTTCGTTTGGGTCACAAAACATGAATTAAACTATCACTAGCGTGAAGAGCTTTAAGGCCTCATATGGGTCCATTAAACTATTAAACTTTATTAAATGTATAAAGATCCGTAGCCGTGCGGTCGAGTTGGCTTTCAAACGTAAAACAAGTGCGATTCCTTTGAGCTTTTCAAAATAAAAGCCTGGATTTATCTATTGGAGAGGATGTGAATTAAATCCTTCATAACAATACACAATCAAAAGGCATACATCAAAACCAAGAAGGCAAATACAAAACCCCAAACAATAAACCTTCCATGGGGTTATTTACGAAGTTAGTGAAGTCCTAACATTAACTGTCTCGAGGGAGCAAACTGTCTATGATATAAACTCAACATGGAGACACTTTAATTGACATTAATCTGTTTCCCAGGTTAATGACTATCGACGAGTCGGCGTCTCTGCTGTCGGACATCAGCTACGACCAGACGGACGACTCGCTGGTACGTTGACCCGTTTAATGAACAGCGCCCCCTGGTGTGTCTTAGGGGATACGACAGGCTTCGTTTATCTGAATGGGTCATTTGACCTCTCGGTGACCTCTTGACCTGCAGGACTGGGAAGCCGCGGCCATGAAGACCGTGCGGCTGCGGAAGCGCCAGAAACGAGTGAGTCAGCGCTTTTCTCCAGAGTTAATGACGTCATGACGCTGATTTATTTATAAATACTTAAAACACATGTACGGGTACGGAGGGTCCACCCCCCTTCACATGGTCACTCTGTGTCGTTAACTACTATTAAACTATTACACTTTATGAAATGTATAAAGATCCGAAGCCGTCGAGTTGGCTTTCAAACATAAACAAATGAGCCATTCCTTTTAGCTTTTCAAAATAAAAGTGATTTATCTATTAAGACAAGAAGTGGATTAAATCCTCGATAAATAATTCATATTCGTGTATATATGTGTATATATATATATATATATATGAATGAATACTCTCCGTACCTACATGTTTACAGACATGAAGAACAAATGATAAAAAGAGAAATACAAAATTAATAAATAAAGGGGTGTGGTTTGCTCAAAGCTAAAATATAAAGACGCATCCTGAGATGTTTGTTGTTGTTTACTCTTCTTCCTGCTGTGTGTTTGTTGTTGTTTACTCTTCTTCCTACTGTGTGTCCGCCATAAAACGTGTTTTTTAAAGCATTTTATTCTGCAGCGTTCCTCCAGGAAGCTCTCCGAGGTTCCTCCTCAGGCCTTGAAGAAGCCTCGGTCCACGGGGCGAGCAGCGGAGCGGGTAACCTGACCTCTGACCTCTAGCACTGTTGTCTCACACCATTGGAGAGTGGAAGTTTACCTCAACATCGTTTTCTCCAAGCGGCTCAGAGACGTCCATCAGTCACATTTTAATACACATGTTTTTTTAACTGATTCAGATGAACGAGTCGATCGTGGCAAAAACCACGATCACCGTCCCGGGCGGCGGCGCTGGCGGCGTGGAGGTCGTGGAGGTCGTGGAGGTCGTGTCCACCGTGGAGACGGCTCCCTACCGGCCGCGCGGTGTGTGGACCGGCGTCATGTGACCAAACATCTCGGTCGGGTTGATCTGTGTTTGACCAACGCTTCTTTTCCTCCAGTCGCTCCGGCGTGGGGCGACTCCACCGCCACCGACCAATCAGAGACGGCCAGCGAGGCGCCCGGCACGACGGCGTCCGACTCCCCGGCGCCGCCCGGAACCCCGAGGCCCAACGCGGCGGGCAAGAGGCACCACTTCACCCCCAGAACGGTGAGACCGCGCGGACGCCATGTCCTCTCCCAGACTCCTCCCCCGACTCACCTCCCCCTCCCCCCCCCCAGGTGATCCGGTCCGAGTTCTGCTCGCCGTGCGGCCGGCGGACGAGGTTCGGTAAGACGTACCTGCGCTGCCAGGACTGTAAGGCGGTGACTCACCCCGAGTGCCGGGACTTCTGCCCGCTGCCCTGCAACCCGCACAATGTCCACACAGAGGTACACACACACACACACACACCGCCAACACAGAGGTACACACACACACCACCAACACAGAGGTACACACACACACACACACCGCCAACACAGAGGTACACACACACACCACCAACACAGAGGTACACACACACACACCGCCAACACAGAGGTACACACACACACCACCAACACAGAGGTACACACACACACGCACACACACCACCAACACAGAGGTACACACACACACACCACCAACACAGAGGTACACACACACACACACCGCCAACACAGAGGTACACACACACCGCCAACACAGAGGTACACACACACACACACACCAACACAGGTACACACACACACACAGAGGTACACACACACACACCGCCAACACAGAGGTACACACACACACACCGCCAACACAGAGGTACACACACACACACCGCCAACACAGAGGTACACACACACACACACCGCCAACACAGAGGTACACACACACACCGCCAACACAGAGGTACACACACGCACACACACACCGCCAACACAGAGGTACACACACGCACACACACACCGCCAACACAGAGGTACACACACACACACACACAACACAGGTAGACAGACAGGTACACACACACACGCACACACACAGAGGTACACACACACCACCAACACAGAGGTACGCACACACACCACCAACACAGAGGTACACACACACACCACCAACACAGAGGTACACACACACACACACACACCAACACAGAGGTACACACACACACACACACCGCCAACACAGAGGTACACACACACACCGCCAACACAGAGGTACACACACACACACACACACCACCAACACAGAGGTACACACACACACACACACACACAACAAAGAGGTACACACACACCGCCAACAGAGGTACACACACACACACCACCAACACAGAGGTACACACACACACACACCAACACAGAGGTACACACACACACACCGCCAACACAGAGGTACACACACACACCGCCAACACAGAGGTACACACACACACACCGCCAACACAGAGGTACACACACACACACACCACCAACACAGAGGTACACACACACACACACCACCAACACAGAGGTACACACACACACCACCAACACAGAGGTACACACACACACACACACCACCAACACAGAGGTACACACACACACGCACACACACCACCAACACAGAGGTACACACACCACCAACACAGAGGTACACACACACACACACACACCGCCAACACAGAGGTACACACACACACACCGCCAACACAGAGGTACACACACACACACACACCAACACAGAGGTACACACACACACACACACCGCCAACACAGAGGTACACACACGCACACACACACCGCCAACACAGAGGTACACACACACACCGCCAACACAGAGGTACACACACACACACACCACCAACACAGAGGTACACACACACCGCCAACAAAGAGGTACACACACACACCGCCAACACAGAGGTACACACACACACCGCCAACACAGAGGTACACACACACCGCCAACAGGTACACACACACCAACAAAGAGGTACACACACACACCGCCAACACAGAGGTACACACACACACACCGCCAACACAGAGGTACACACACACACACCACCAACACAGAGGTACACACACACACACCACCAACACAGAGGTACACACACCACCAACACAGAGGTACACACACACACACCGCCAACACAGAGGTACACACACACACCGCCAACACAGAGGTACACACACACACACCGCCAACACAGAGGTACACACACACACTGCCAACAAAGAGGTACACACACACCACCAACACAGAGGTACACACACACACCGCCAACAAAGAGGTACACACACACACCACCAACACAGAGGTACACACACACCGCCAACAAAGAGGTACACACACACACACCACCAACAAAGAGGTACACACACACACCGCCAACACAGAGGTACACACACACACACCGCCAACAAAGAGGTACACACACACACCGCCAACACAGAGGTACACACACCACCAACACAGAGGTACACACACACACACTGCCAACAAAGAGGTACACACACACACACACACCAGGAACACAGAGGTACACACACACACACCAACACAGAGGTACACACACACACACTGCCAACACAGAGGTACACACACACACACCACCAACAAAGAGGTACACACACACCACCAACACAGAGGTACACACACACCGCCAACAAAGAGGTACACACACACACACCGCCAACAAAGAGGTACACACACACACCGCCAACACAGAGGTACACACACACACACCACCAACACAGAGGTACACACACACACCGCCAACAAAGAGGTACACACACACCGCCAACAAAGAGGTACACACACACACACACCGCCAACACAGAGGTACACACACACACACCGCCAACACAGAGGTACACACACACACACCAACAAAGAGGTACACACACACACACCAACACAGAGGTACACACACACACACCGCCAACAAAGAGGTACACACACACGCCAACAAAGAGGTACACACACACACACCACCAACACAGAGGTACACACACACACCGCCAACAAAGAGGTACACACACACCACCAACAAAGAGGTACACACACACACATACCGCCAACACAGAGATACACACACACACACCAACACAGAGGTACACACACACACACCAACAAAGAGGTACACACACACACTGCCAACAAAGAGGTACACACACACTGCCAACAAAGAGGTACACACACACACACCGCCAACAGAGGTACACACACACTGCCAACACAGAGGTACACACACACACACCGCCAACACAGAGGTACACACACACACACCGCCAACACAGAGGTACACACACACACACCACCAACACAGAGGTACACACACACACGCACACACACAGAGGTACACACACACACACTGCCAACAAAGAGGTACACACACACACACCGCCAACAGAGGTACACACACACACACTGCCAACACAGAGGTACACACACACACACCAACACAGAGGTACACACACACACACCGCCAACAAAGAGGTACACACACACACTGCCAACAAAGAGGTACACACACACACCACCAACACAGAGGTACACACACACACACACCGCCAACAAAGAGGTACACACACACACCGCCAACAAAGAGGTACACACACACACCGCCAACACAGAGGTACACACACACACCGCCAACAAAGAGGTACACACACCACCAACAAAGAGGTACACACACACACCGCCAACAGAGGTACACACACACACACTGCCAACACAGAGGTACACACACACACACCACCAACACAGAGGTACACACACACACCGCCAACAAAGAGGTACACACACACACCGCCAACACAGAGGTACACACACACACACACCAACACAGAGGTACACACACACCACCAACACAGAGGTACACACACACACCGCCAACAAAGAGGTACACACACACACACCGCCAACACAGAGGTACACACACACACCGCCAACAAAGAGGTACACACACACACACCGCCAACAAAGAGGTACACACACACCACCAACACAGAGGTACACACACACCGCCAACAAAGAGGTACACACACACCACCAACAAAGAGGTACACACACACACATACCGCCAACACAGAGATACACACACACACACCAACACAGAGGTACACACACACACACACCGCCAACAAAGAGGTACACACACACACTGCCAACAAAGAGGTACACACACACACCACCAACACAGAGGTACACACACACACACCGCCAACAAAGAGGTACACACACACACCGACACAGAGGTACACACACACACCGCCAACAAAGAGGTACACACACACACCAACAAGAGGTACACACACACACACCGCCAACACAGAGGTACACACACACACACGCCAACAAAGAGGTACACACACACCGCCAACAAAGAGGTACACACACACACACCGCCAACACAGAGGTACACACACACACCGCCAACACAGAGGTACACACACCACCAACACAGAGGTACACACACACACACCGCCAACAAAGAGGTACACACACACCACCAACACAGAGGTACACACACACACACCGCCAACACAGAGGTACACACACACACACACCGCCAACACAGAGGTACACACACACACCGCCAACACAGAGGTACACACACACACACACCGCCAACACAGAGGTACACACACCACCAACACAGAGGTACACACACACACACCAACAAAGAGGTACACACACACACCGCAGGTACACACACACACCGCAGGTACACACACCACCAACACAGAGGTACACACACACACACCGCCAACAAAGAGGTACACACACACACACCAACAAAGAGGTACACACACACACCACCAACACAGAGGTACACACACACACACCGCCAACAAAGAGGTACACACACACACACACCAAGGTACACACACACACCGCCAACAAAGAGGTACACACACACACCACCAACAAAGAGGTACACACACCGCCAACAGAGGTACACACACACACACTGCCAACACAGAGGTACACACACACACACACACACACACACACCGCCAACACAGAGGTACACACACACACACACCAACACAGAGGTACACACACACACCGCCAACACAGAGGTACACACACACACACCAACAAAGAGGTACACACACACACACCACCAACAAAGAGGTACACACACACACCACCAACACAGAGGTACACACACACACACCGCCAACAAAGAGGTACACACACACACCGCCAACACAGAGGTACACACACACACACACCGCCAACACAGAGGTACACACACACACACACCGCCAACAAAGAGGTACACACACACACTGCCAACAAAGAGGTACACACACACACCAGCATCTTGCTGCAACACAGAGGTACACACACACACACGCCAACACAGCCCAGGTACTTGTACACCTCCACCATGTCCACACCACTCCCAGGACACTCAGAGGTGTAGCTGTCGCCTCCTGAAAGTCCACCACCATCTCTCTGGTCTTGGCCACACTCAGCCGCAGGTGGTTCTCATCGGCCCACTTTAAAGTCACTCACCACTGCCCTGTACTCCTCCTCCCGTCCTCCCATACACCCGACCAAATCATCAGAGTACTTCTGCAGATGGCATGACTCCGTGTTGTACTGGAAGTCACTGGTGTACAGTGAAGAGGAAGGAGACAGAACAGTTCCTGTGGGGCTCAACATCACTGACCACCGTTCCAGACAGCACACGCCCATTCTGACAAACTGTGGTCTGCCTGTGAGGTAGTCAGTGATCCAGGAGATGGTGGGCACACACACCGGCCACCCGCAGCTCACTCAGCAGCAGTGGCTGGATGGTGTTAAATGCACTGGAGAAGTCAAAGAAAGTGACTCTCACAGAGACACCGGGTTCCATCCAGGTGCGACTGAGCTGGTTGCGTTGCAGCAGGTAGATGATGGCGTCGTCCCACTCCCACATGAGGCTGGTAAGCAAATTGCAGAGGGTCCAGCGACGATTTCACCTGCCGGAGGTGGGCCAAGACCAGCCAATCCAGCACCTTCATCACATGGGAGGTGAGGCGACCGGTCGGTAGTCGTTGAGGCCAGATGGTGTTGACTTCTTGGGACAGGGACCAGGCACGACGTCTTCCACAGCACGGGACTTCCCCAGCCTCAGGCTGAGGTTGAAGAGGCGCTGCAGGACACCAGACAGCTGGGTGGCGAGGTCTTTAGGACCCTGGGGCTGATGCCATCAGGACCTTCAGCTCTGCGCTGGTGTAGTTTCTCCAGCTGTCTTCTCACCTGGTCAGTCGTCACAGAGAGTGGAGGAGCCCATTGTTATTGAGGGCTCGTGGATGTGCAGCTCAGCAGGGGGACAGAGGGGAGGTGTTTGGGAGGTGGAGGAGACAGGAGAGGGCTGTGAACTGAACCTATTGAAGAAACAGTTCAGCTCTTGGCCCCTCCAGAGGAGCCCCTGGCTGTCTCCTCCCACCTGAAGCCAGTTATCTACTTCATGCCAGACCACACCTCCCTTGTGTTGTTTAGCTGGAGTTTGGCCTCCAGCTTCCTCCTGTAGGAGTCCTTGCCTCCCTGAGCTTCACCTTAGGTTGCGCTTGGCCTCTCCTCAGCTCATCCCTGTCTCCAGACCTGAAAGCAGCTTTCTTCATGTTAAGAAGCCTCCCAGGTCCCTGGTGATCCAGGGCTTGTTGGGGAAGCAGCGCAGTCCGTGATGGTGGTGTGTTCACAGAACTTGATGTATTCCGTGATGCAGTCGGTCATACTGTTGATGTCCTCCCGTGCGGTCCACACAACACATCCCAGTCCGTTGACTCAGCAGTCCTGTAGAGTCGTTAGCCTCCAGAGACCACCTCACAGTCCTGGTGGTCACCGCAGCCTTCACCAGAGGAACATACCTGGGTGTCAGCCGACCAGGTCATGATCAGACCTGCCGAGGGGAAGGGCAGTGGCGCCCTTAGTATTAGCATACAGCAAGTCCAGTTTTATTGTTCCTTGTTGGGCAGTCTATATACTGATGGAAGGTTGGCAGAGCTTTATCCAGTGTGGTGTGGTTAAAGTCACCAGTGATGGTCATGAATGCTCCAGGCTGATGATTCAGCAGAGCAGACGGAGTGGATGGTGTCCACAGCTTCCTCAGCGTCAGCTGATGGCGGCACGTACACGACACAACCACAATGGCGGACGTGAACTCTCGGCAAATAGTGCAGGCGCATCCCCACGGCCAACAGTTCAATGTTCGGACAGAAGCGCTCCTTCACGCACACATGGTCCGGGTGGCACCACCGTTCATTCACATAAACAGCGATCCGCCCCCCTCTTACCGCCTGTGTAGCGCCTCTGTCAGCGAACAGTCCTGAAGCCGGGCAAAGACGCTGTGATCCGGATAGTCCGCGTGTAGCCACGTCTCAGTGAAGCACAAGAGACTGCTCTCACGGAAGATCCTCTCAGACATTACCAGCCGCCGAGCTCATCCGTCTTATTCGCCAAAGACCTCACGTTCCCCGTTATGATCGACGGTACCGAGGGTTTGTATCTCCTCGCTTTAGCCCTCCGCTTGACACCCGATCTGCAACCGCAGCCCTCCTCCGTAGCTCCAGCGGATCACAGGTCTTTCTCCAGGCAGAAGCTTCGGCTGCACAGCGATCAACTGAGCACGCTGAGTAGACCGGTCCCGTCCATTGTTTTGCTGTGGCTCTCGATACTCACGACAAAGTGAACAAAAGCCACAGTAGAATTATCGAAAAAGTAGTTATGGTCCAGTGTCCGTCCTAACTAAGACAAACGTGAAAGAAAAGAAAAAGAAAAAGAGAGGAAAAGTGCAAAAAAAGACAATAAAATAAAAGCAAAACGCCACTACTGAAACAAGCAGCCGTTGGCACCGCCAACAAAGAGGTACACACACACACCGCCAACACAGAGGTACACACACACACACACCGCCAACACAGAGGTACACACACACACAAAGTACACACCAACAAAGAGGTACACACACACACAAGCACACACTGCCAACACAGAGGTACACACACACCAACACAGAGGTACACACACACGCGCCAACAAGAGGTACACACACACACACAAAGAGGTACACACACACACCACCAACACAGAGGTACACACACACACACCGCCAACAAAGAGGTACACACACACACACACCGCCAACAAAGAGGTACACACACACACCACCAACACAGAGGTACACACACACACCGCCAACAAAGAGGTACACACACCGCCAACAGAGGTACACACACACACACTGCCAACACAGAGGTACACACACACACACCACCAACACAGAGGTACACACACACCGCCAACACAGAGGTACACACACACACCACCAACACAGAGGTACACACACACACACTGCCAACAAAGAGGTACACACACACTGCCAACAAAGAGGTACACACACACACCGCCAACAAAGAGGTACACACACACACACAGAGGTACACACACACCGCCAACAAAGAGGTACACACACACACACACCGCCAACACAGAGGTACACACACACACACACACCACCAACACAGAGGTACACACACACACACCGCCAACAAAGAGGTACACACACACACCAACAAAGAGGTACACACACACCACCAACAAAGAGGTACACACACACACCGCCAACACAGAGGTACACACACACACACCGCCAACACAGAGGTACACACACACACACCGCCAACACAGAGGTACACACACACCGCCAACAAAGAGGTACACACACACACACCGCCAACACAGAGGTACACACACACACACACCACCAACACAGAGGTACACACACACACACACCGCCAACAAAGAGGTACACACACACCGCCAACACAGAGGTACACACACACACACGCACACATGCACACACACACCGCCAACACAGAGGTACACACACGCACACACACACACGCACACACAACATGCACACACACTGCCAACACAGAGGTACACACACACCACGTATACACACAACATTTTTGGTCCTTGACATTAGTTTATAGTCGTGTAAACCCACGTGTGTCATGGTCCAGTAATGTGTGTGTGTGTGTGTGTGTGTGTGTGTGTGTGTGTGTGTGTGTGCAGAGCACCTTGGCTGACTTCGCTCCGGCCGCCTCCCCAAGGATCCCGGCGTTGGTTCTCTCCTGCATTCAGGAGATCGAACACCGAGGGCTGCAGGAGGTGAGGAGGAGGCCTGTTGCCATGGAGACGGTCCTTCAGACCGGGGGGGGGGGGGGGGGCAGTGGTTGCCCCGGGGTGTTTCTGGTGCCTGGTACTGATGCCTGCCCCCCCCCCAGGTGGGCCTGTACCGGATTTCGGGCCAGGAGCGCGTGGTGAAGGCGCGTGGTGAGAAGCTGCTGAGGGCGGGCGCTGCCCGCGTCCACGCACGCGGTGGAGGACGTCCACGCGGTGGCCGGAGCGCTGAAGGACTTCCTGCGGAGCCTCCCGGAGCCGCTGCTCACCTTCCGGCTGCACGCCGCCTTCATGGAGGCGGCAGGTGAGTCCGCGTTGCGCAACGTCGTCCCGTCGTCACGGAGACGTCATCGACGGGTTCTTGTCGTCGTCAGAAATCCAGGATGACGGCAGCAGCCGGGCCCTCCTGCTCCAGACCGTCGGCGAGCTGCCGCCGCCCAACAGAGACACGCTGGCCTGCCTCATGGTCCACCTGCAGAGGTAGCGCACCTTCGTCTTCTTCACGGGCCGCAGGGGGGTGACTGAAACATAAACGGATCGTTAAATAACTCTCTTTGCATTTGATTAGTGTTTATTTGAGTGTAGGAACATGGAACGTAAGAAGATTTCTCTAATATTGTAACATAAATCCACCTTCAAAATAAAAGCACAGGATATTTTTCTTTTTTTTTAAAGAAAAGGTGATCGTATGTCTTTCAGTGTCAAGAAGAGTTCTCTAATATTATAACATAAATCAAAATGTATTTGAAACCTTCAAAATAAATGCACGAGATATTTTTCTTGCATTTCTTGTAAGAAAAAGTGATCGTGTGTCTTTCAGTATACGTACGGTACACAAGAAGATTTCTCTATAACATAAATCAATTTTATTTCATACCTTCAAAATAAAAGCACAGGATATTTTTCTTACATTTCTTTTAAGAAAAGTTGATCATGTGTCCTTCAAGCCGTCGGGAGCCACGTGAAATGACGTGCCGTGCCAATTCCGGCCCGCGGGCCTTGTGTTTGACACCTGTGCCATAGAGATAACACAGAGCAACTGTCATTGGAGTTGATCACACTGACGTGCTCTCCCCCGGTCGCTCTGCCAGGGTCTCTCTGTGTGTGGACACCAAGATGGACGTGCACAACCTGGCCCGGGTGTTCGGCCCGACTCTGGTGGGTCACGCGGTGCCCGACCCGGACCCCATGACCATCCTGCACGACACCAGCCGACAGCCACGGGTACACGGAGACAGACCCGCGGGCGCCAACGTCTTCTGCTCTTTTCTTAATGGCGTTGACCATAAATTCTGGATGGATGTTTCCAGGTCGTGGAGCGCTTGCTGAGCATTCCAGCAAACTACTGGGACCAGTTTGCTTCTCCAGAGAACATCGGCCTGGAGGATGCGCAGCACTCAGGTAACATCCAGGGTTCAGACACTCAGGTAACATCCAGAGTTCAGACACTCGGGTAACATCCAGGGTTCAGACACACAGGTAACATCCAGGGTTCAGACACTCAGGTAACATCCAGGGTTCAGACACTCAGGTAACATCCAGAGTTCAGACACTCAGGTAACATCCAGGGTTCAGACACACAGGTAACATCCAGGGTTCAGACACTCAGGTAACATCCAGAGTTCAGACACTCAGGTAACATCCAGAGTTCAGACACTCAGGTAACATCCAGAGTTCAGACACTCAGGTAACATCCAGGGTTCAGACACTCAGGTAACATCCAGAGTTCAGACACTCGGGTAACATCCAGGGTTCAGACACACAGGTAACATCCAGAGTTCAGACACTCAGGTAACATCCAGGGTTCAGACACTCAGGTAACATCCAGGGTTCAGACACACAGGTAACATCCAGAGTTCAGACACTCAGGTAACATCCAGGGTTCAGACACTCAGGTAACATTCAGGGTTCAGACACTCAGGTAACATCCAGGGTTCAGACACTCAGGTAACATCCAGAGTTCAGACACTCAGGTAACATCCAGAGTTCAGACACTCAGGTAACATCCAGGGTTCAGACACTCAGGTAACATCCAGGGTTCAGACACTCAGGTAACATCCAGGGTTCAGACACTCAGGTAACATCCAGGGTTCAGACACTCAGGTAACATTCAGGGTTCAGACACTCAGGTAACATCCAGAGTTCAGACACACAGGTAACATCCAGGGTTCAGACACTCAGGTAACATCCAGAGTTCAGACACTCGGGTAACATCCAGGGTTCAGACACTCAGGTAACATCCAGGGTTCAGACACTCAGGTAACATCCAGGGTTCAGACACTCGGGTAACATCCAGGGTTCAGACACGCAGGTAACATCCAGGGTTCAGACACTCAGGTAACATCCAGAGTTCAGACACTCGCAACATCCAGGGTTCAGACACTCAGGTAACATCCAGGGTTCAGACACGCAGGTAACATCCAGGGTTCAGACACGCAGGTAACATCCAGGGTTCAGACACACAGGTAACATCCAGGGTTCAGACACTCAGGTAACATCCAGAGTTCAGACACTCGGGTAACATCCAGGGTTCAGACACTCAGGTAACATCCAGGGTTCAGACACACAGGTAACATCCAGGGTTCAGACACGCAGGTAACATCCAGGGTTCAGACACACAGGTAACATTCAGGGTTCAGACACTCAGGTAACATCCAGAGTTCAGACACACAGGTAACATCCAGAGTTCAGACACTCAGGTAACATCCAGAGTTCAAACACACAGGTAACATCCAGAGTTCAGACACTCAGGTAACATCCAGAGTTCAGACACTCAGGTAACATCCAGGGTTCAGACACACAGGTAACATCCAGGGTTCAGACACTCAGGTAACATCCAGGGTTCAGACACACAGGTAACATCCAGAGTTCAGACACTCAGGTAACATCCAGAGTTCAGACACGCAGGTAACATCCAGAGTTCAGACACACAGGTAACATCCAGAGTTCAGACACACAGGTAACATCCAGGGTTCAGACACTCAGGTAACATCCAGGGTTCAGACACACAGGTAACATCCAGGGTTCAGACACTCAGGTAACATCCAGGGTTCAGACACTCAGGTAACATCCAGGGTTCAGACACACAGATAACATCCAGGGTTCAGACACTCAGGTAACATCCAGGGTTCAGACACACAGGTAACATCCAGGGTTCAGACACTCAGGTAACATTCAGGGTTCAGACACTCGGGTAACATCCAGGGTTCAGACACTCAGGTAACATCCAGGGTTCAGACACACAGGTAACATCCAGGGTTCAGACACTCAGGTAACATCCAGGGTTCAGACACACAGGTAACATCCAGGGTTCAGACACTCAGGTAACATTCAGGGTTCAGACACACAGGTAACATCCAGAGTTCAGACACACAGGTAACATCCAGAGTTCAGACACACAGGTAACATCCAGAGTTCAGACACACAGGTAACATCCAGGGTTCAGACACACAGGTAACATCCAGGGTTCAGACACTCAGGTAACATCCAGGGTTCAGACACTCAGGTAACATCCAGGGTTCAGACACACAGGTAACATCCAGGGTTCAGACACTCAGGTAACATCCAGGGTTCAGACACTCAGGTAACATCCAGGGTTCAGACACTCAGGTAACATCCAGGGTTCAGACACTCAGGTAACATCCAGGGTTCAGACACTCAGGTAACATCCAGGGTTCAGACACAGGTAACATCCAGGGTTCAGACACTCAGGTAACATCCAGGGTTCAGACACACAGGTAACATCCAGGGTTCAGACACTCAGGTAACATCCAGGGTTCAGACACACAGGTAACATCCAGGGTTCAGACACTCAGGTAACATTCAGGGTTCAGACACTCAGGTAACATCCAGAGTTCAGACACGCAGGTAACATCCAGGGTTCAGACACTCAGGTAACATCCAGAGTTCAGACACACAGGTAACATCCAGGGTTCAGACACTCAGGTAACATCCAGGGTTCAGACACACAGGTAACATCCAGGGTTCAGACACTCAGGTAACATTCAGGGTTCAGACACTCGGGTAACATCCAGAGTTCAGACACTCAGGTAACATCCAGGGTTCAGACACACAGGTAACATCCAGGGTTCAGACACTCAGGTAACATCCAGAGTTCAGATACTCAGGTAACATCCAGAGTTCAGACACACAGGTAACATCCAGAGTTCAGACACTCAGGTAACATCCAGAGTTCAGACACTCAGGTAACATCCAGGGTTCAGACGCTCAGGTAACATCCAGGGTTCAGACACACAGGTAACATTCAGGGTTCAGACACTCAGGTAACATCCAGGGTTCAGACACTCAGGTAACATCCAGGGTTCAGACACACAGGGTTCAGACACAGGTAACATCCAGGGTTCAGACACTCAGGTAACATCCAGAGTTCAGACACTCAGGTAACATCCAGGGTTCAGACACTCAGGTAACATCCAGAGTTCAGACACTCAGGTAACATCCAGGGTTCAGACACACAGGTAACATCCAGGGTTCAGACACTCGGGTAACATCCAGAGTTCAGACACGCAGGTAACATCCAGGGTTCAGACACTCAGGTAACATCCAGAGTTCAGACACTCAGGTAACATCCAGGGTTCAGACACTCAGGTAACATCCAGGGTTCAGACACTCAGGTAACATCCAGAGTTCAGACACTCAGGTAACATCCAGAGTTCAGACACTCAGGTAACATCCAGGGTTCAGACACTCAGGTAACATCCAGAGTTCAGACACTCAGGTAACATCCAGAGTTCAGACACTCGGGTAACATCCAGAGTTCAGACACTCAGGTAACATCCAGAGTTCAGACACACAGGTAACATCCAGAGTTCAGACACTCAGGTAACATCCAGGGTTCAGACACTCAGGTAACATTCAGGGTTCAGACACTCAGGTAACATTCAGGGTTCAGACACTCAGGTAACATCCAGGGTTCAGACACTCAGGTAACATCCAGAGTTCAGACACTCAGGTAACATCCAGAGTTCAGACACTCAGGTAACATCCAGGGTTCAGACACTCAGGTAACATCCAGGGTTCAGACACACAGGTAACATCCAGGGTTCAGACACTCAGGTAACATCCAGGGTTCAGACACTCAGGTAACATCCAGGGTTCAGACACTCAGGTAACATTCAGGGTTCAGACACTCAGGTAACATCCAGAGTTCAGACACACAGGTAACATCCAGGGTTCAGACACTCAGGTAACATCCAGGGTTCAGACACTCAGGTAACATCCAGGGTTCAGACACTCAGGTAACATCCAGGGTTCAGACACACAGGTAACATCCAGGGTTCAGACACTCAGGTAACATCCAGGGTTCAGACACACAGGTAACATCCAGAGTTCAGACACACAGGTAACATCCAGAGTTCAGACACTCAGGTAACATCCAGGGTTCAGACACTCAGGTAACATCCAGAGTTCAGACACTCAGGTAACATCCAGGGTTCAGACACTCAGGTAACATCCAGGGTTCAGACACACAGGTAACATCCAGGGTTCAGACACTCAGGTAACATCCAGGGTTCAGACACACAGGTAACATCCAGGGTTCAGACACACAGATAACATCCAGGGTTCAGACACTCAGGTAACATCCAGGGTTCAGACACACAGGTAACATCCAGGGTTCAGACACTCAGGTAACATTCAGGGTTCAGACACTCAGGTAACATCCAGGGTTCAGACACTCAGGTAACATCCAGGGTTCAGACACACAGGTAACATCCAGGGTTCAGACACACAGGTAACATCCAGGGTTCAGACACTCAGGTAACATTCAGGGTTCAGACACTCAGGTAACATCCAGGGTTCAGACACTCAGGTAACATCCAGGGTTCAGACACACAGGTAACATCCAGGGTTCAGACACACAGGTAACATCCAGGGTTCAGACGCACAGGTAACATCCAGAGTTCAGACACTCAGGTAACATCCAGGGTTCAGACACACAGGTAACATTCAGGGTTCAGACACTCAGGTAACATCCAGGGTTCAGACACACAGGTAACATCCAGGGTTCAGACACTCAGGTAACATCCAGAGTTCAGACACTCAGGTAACATCCAGAGTTCAGACACTCAGGTAACATCCAGGGTTCAGACACACAGGTAACATCCAGGGTTCAGACACACAGGTAACATCCAGGGTTCAGACACTCGGGTAACATCCAGAGTTCAGACACGCAGGTAACATCCAGGGTTCAGACACACAGGTAACATCCAGAGTTCAGACACTCAGGTAACATCCAGGGTTCAGACACACAGGTAACATCCAGGGTTCAGACACTCAGGTAACATCCAGGGTTCAGACACACAGGTAACATTCAGGGTTCAGACACACAGGTAACATCCAGGGTTCAGACACTCGGGTAACATCCAGAGTTCAGACACTCGGGTAACATCCAGGGTTCAGACACTCGGGTAACATCCAGAGTTCAGACACGCAGGTAACATCCAGGGTTCAGACACACAGGTAACATCCAGAGTTCAGACACTCAGGTAACATCCAGGGTTCAGACACACAGGTAACATCCAGGGTTCAGACACTCAGGTAACATCCAGGGTTCAGACACACAGGTAACATTCAGGGTTCAGACACACAGGTAACATCCAGGGTTCAGACACTCGGGTAACATCCAGAGTTCAGACACTCGGGTAACATCCAGAGTTCAGACACTCAGGTAACATCCAGGGTTCAGACACACAGGTAACATCCAGGGTTCAGACACTCAGGTAACATCCAGGGTTCAGACACTCAGGTAACATCCAGGGTTCAGACACTCAGGTAACATCCAGGGTTCAGACACACAGGTAACATCCAGGGTTCAGACACACAGGTAACATCCAGAGTTCAGACACTCAGGTAACATCCAGGGTTCAGACACTCAGGTAACATCCAGAGTTCAGACACACAGGTAACATCCAGGGTTCAGACACTCAGGTAACATCCAGGGTTCAGACACACAGGTAACATCCAGGGTTCAGACACACAGGTAACATCCAGGGTTCAGACACTCAGGTAACATCCAGGGTTCAGACACTCAGGTAACATCCAGGGTTCAGACACGCAGGTAACATCCAGGGTTCAGACACTCAGGTAACATCCAGAGTTCAGACACGCAGGTAACATCCAGGGTTCAGACACACAGGTAACATCCAGGGTTCAGACACTCAGGTAACATCCAGGGTTCAGACACTCAGGTAACATTCAGGGTTCAGACACTCAGGTAACATTCAGGGTTCAGACACTCAGGTAACATCCAGGGTTCAGACACACAGGTAACATCCAGGGTTCAGACACACAGGTAACATCCAGGGTTCAGACACACAGGTAACATCCAGAGTTCAGACACTCAGGTAACATCCAGAGTTCAGACACGCAGGTAACATCCAGGGTTCAGACACGCAGGTAACATCCAGAGTTCAGACACTCAGGTAACATCCAGAGTTCAGACACTCAGGTAACATCCAGGGTTCAGACACTCAGGTAACATCCAGGGTTCAGACACTCAGGTAACATCCAGGGTTCAGACACTCAGGTAACATCCAGGGTTCAGACACACAGGTAACATCCAGGGTTCAGACACTCAGGTAACATCCAGGGTTCAGACACTCAGGTAACATCCAGGGTTCAGACACTCAGGTAACATCCAGGGTTCAGACACACAGGTAACATCCAGGGTTCAGACACAGGTAACATCCAGGGTTCAGACACTCAGGTAACATCCAGGGTTCAGACACACAGGTAACATCCAGGGTTCAGACACTCAGGTAACATCCAGGGTTCAGACACTCAGGTAACATCCAGGGTTCAGACACACAGGTAACATCCAGGGTTCAGACACTCAGGTAACATTCAGGGTTCAGACACACAGGTAACATCCAGGGTTCAGACACTCAGGTAACATCCAGGGTTCAGACACTCAGGTAACATCCAGGGTTCAGACACTCAGGTAACATCCAGGGTTCAGACACACAGGTAACATCCAGAGTTCAGACACACAGGTAACATCCAGAGTTCAGACACTCAGGTAACATCCAGAGTTCAGACACACAGGTAACATCCAAAACCTGGAAAAGTCCTGGGAAATAAAAGAAATACCAAAAGTTTTGAAAAAGTTCTGGAAATCCATTGGTCACCATGCGGATGAACCCTGTTCTCCCTCCACGTCTCTCTCCCCCCTCCTCCTCCGTCTCCTCCGTCTCTCCCCCCTCCTCCGTCTCTGACTCCTCCTCCTCCGTCTCCCTCCTCCTCCGTCTCTGACTCCTCCTCCTCCGTCTCTCCCTCCTCCTCCGTCTCTCTCCCTCCATGTCATCTCTCTCCCTCCTCCTCTGTCTCTCTCCCTCCTCCTCTGTCTCTGACTCCTCCTCCGTCTCTCTGACTCCTCCTCTGTCTCTCTCCCTCCATGTCATCTCTCTCCCTCCTCCTCTGTCTCTCTCCCTCCTCCTCTGTCTCTCTCCCTCCTCCTCTGTCTCTGACTCCTCCTCCGTCTCTCTGACTCTCAGTGAGTATCTTGGGCCCGGTGACGACTCCGGAGCACCAGCTGATGGCCAAGACGCCGTCCTCCAGCTCGCTGTCGCAGCGCATGAAGCAGACGCTCTCCAGCACCACCATGTAGGCTCTCTCTCTCTCTCTCTCTCGCTCTCTTTAATCACACAAGCTTTGCAGGTTTCAGAGGATTTTTTTTCTAAAATTATTTTGCCCTCCATTTCTCTTCTCTCTGGATCTCCCTCCTTCTTCATCTCTTTCTGTCTCTCTCTTCCTCTCCCTGTCTCTCCCCCTCTCTCTCTCCATCCTTAGATTTGGGAGCAAGAGCAAAGCCTCGTCTTCATCTCACAGACAGGGAGGCTTCTTCGCCTCTCCTCAGCTGAAGTGACGGTAAAATAAAAGAAGAAGAAGAGAGGAAGTTATCATTCTGTATTTCTGGGTAACGCAATAACTGAAAACATAATCATGTGAAACTACTATGTGCAATGTAACAACTTTATTACTAATGTCTTTTTTTAATACTTTCTAACCTGATCTTTAAAAAGATTACTTCACGTTTGTTTTTAAACTTTGATTACTTTTCATATCTACTGATTTATTATTGACGTCTGTGATTGTAGGAGGTTTGATGGCTTTGATGATGTAACCACTCTATTGAAGGATTTTATACACTCATATATATATATGTGTATATATATACATATGTATATATATATACATATGTATGTATATATGTATGTATATATACATATGTATTTAAATATATATGTATTTTATGTCCTCCGCTTTGTGTTCACGGTGTCGTCCGTTTCGGAGTCTGTGGTTGTGACCGCGGCGGGAATCGAACACGACCCACAGAGGAAGGACGCATTGCATTCTGGGCTCTCGTCGTTGTCCTGAACACTGACATATGTTGCTTTTTAACATTTAGTTTGATATTTATGTTGCTTGACACTTTCTATACTTTAACAAAACTGCGACGTGCACACTGATACTGAACTGTGAAGTCTCGCCACTAGAGGGCGCCGTTGCGCTATGCAAGCCGTGACGCAGACGACCTGCAGGTCACTGGAGAGCTGCGAGTCATTCCTCCATCACGAGGACGAGAAGAAAACAAGAATCTCATTTAGCTTTTTAAATAGAGATACTTCATATTATATATCAACAGTTATCGAGTCATAAAAAACAAAGTAACCTTGTTTTGCCGGGAGATTTAAAATATATATATAAATGCATTCATGGATGTAGTGGGACTGGAATAGAACTTGTTTCTTTATGTTCTTTTACATTTATTCAATTTCCTGGTTCTATTTCTGTAATGAATATTTCTGATGTCACCAAAGATTTGATTAAATGTGAACTTAAATTCTTAAGACACGAGCTAAAAATAAATCCTCTAAAGCTGGTTTGTTTGTCTTGGCGGGTGTTACACACACACACACACATACACCAGACGCACGGCGAGCGCAGCGCCGTATCCCAGCATGCACCAGTGTGATGGAGCTCCACTCTGCTGCTGTGGGACCGACGAGGGCCAAGTGAGTAACTGGTCCAATAAGAGCTGTTAAATAAATTACACTGAGCGGGTAAACAACAACAACAGCTGCTCTGTTTCAGGCCTCCACTCAGAAGCGTCTCTGTGTAGTCGCTTCATGGGGGTCTGGTGCACGCTGGAGGTCAGAGGTCAATGTTTGAGTGAGAAACATTTTTTTCTTCACTTAGATATAAAAACATAAAACAAATAAAAAAAGGTTTAAATGATACATATACAGGACTGTCTCAGAAAATTAGAATATTGTGATAAAGTTCTTTATTTTCTGTAATGCAATTAAAAAAACAAATGTCATGTATTCTGGATTCATTACAAATCAACTGAAATATTGCAAGCCTTTTATTCTTTTAATATTGCTGATTATGGCTTACAGCTTAAGAAAACTCGAAAATCCTATCTCATAAAATTTGAATATTTCCTCAGACCAAGTTAAAAAAAAGATTTATAACAGCAAAACAAAATCAAACATTTGAAAATGTGTTTCCAGGTGTTTCGAGTTAATTAGACGATTCAAGTGATTTGTTTAATACCCTACTAGTATACTTTTTCATGATATTCTAATATTTAGAAATAGGATATTTGAGTTTTCTTAAGCTGTAAGCCATAATCAGCAATATTAAAAGAATAAAAGGCTTGCAATATTTCAGTTGATTTGTAATGAATCCAGAATGCATGACATTTGTTTTTTTAATTGCATTACAGAAAATAAAGAACTTTATCACAATATTCTAATTTTCTGAGACAGTCCTGTATATATACACGTGTGTGTGTGTGTGTGTGTATATATATACACACATGTATATACAGGACTGTCTCAGAAAATTAGAATATTGTGATGAAGTTCTTTATTTTCTGTAATGCAATTTAAAAAACAAAAATGTCATGCATTCTGGATTAATTACAAATCAACTGAAATATTGCAAGCCTTTATTCTCTTTATTGCTGATTATGCTTACAGCTAAGAAAACTCAAATATCCTATCTCTAAATATTAGAATATCATGAAAAGTATACTAGTAGGGTATTAAACAAATCACTTGAATTGTCTAATTAACTCGAAACACCTGCAAGGGTTTCCTTGAGCCTTGACAAACACTCAGCTGTTATCAATCTTTTTTTACTTGGTCTGAGGAAATATTAAAATTTTATGAGATAGGATTTTAGAGTTTAAGCTGTAAGCCATAATCAGCAATATTATAAGAATAAAAGGCTTGCAATATTTCAGTTGATTTGTAATGAATCCAGAATGCATGATATTTTTGTTTTTTTAATTGCATTACAGAAAATAAAGAACTTTATCACAATATTCTAATTTTCTGAGACAGTCCTGTATATACACATGTGTGTATATAAAGTTAAAATGAACTCCATCATTATTATAATCTTATGTTATATTGTTCAGAGTTGATTTTGATTTGTATAATTTAAGTTGATGTAGTTCATAACTCTTATATTCTGAATGCCATCAGCAGCACGATGTTGCCCAACGTCCCTGAACCCCTCCAGAGATCCCCTCAGCCGGCCTCCGTGCACCACTGGGTGACCTTTGACCTCTCCTCAGGAGGCCTCGCCCTGAGAGGCGAGCCTCAGCTATCCCCCCGCACCGCTCCTCTGAATCTAAATGTTTCATTTCCGTCGAGCCGCCGACACAATTTCGCGGCCTAGATGGAGGCGAGCGTCTCCTAAGGGGAAAGAGAGGGTGACCAATTGAAATAAATGAGAGTGGGAGAGAGGAAGAGGAGGACTGAGAGCAGAGGATCAGGGTAAAGAGGAGGAGGAGGAGGATAAGGAGGAGGACAGAGCAGGAGGAAAAGGAGGAAGAAGAAGAAAAGGATGAGAAGGAGGAAGAGGAGGACTGATAGCAGAGGATCAGGGTAAGGAGGAGGAGGGGGGATCTCTCTCTTATGGAACTGAAATCTTTGATCTTTCGTTTTTCTTTTGATGTTTTTGGGCAGAAAGGAAAATATAAACATAATAAATGAAGGCGAGATCCTTCAGACGGGCCGGAGGGCAGAATGCCCACGAGAGGAGAAGGCCGAGCACCAAGAGATCCTCACACACACACACACTGTGAGCCCCCCCCCCCCCACTGCCCTCATGTCAATGAAGCCTCACCAACTATCCTCCACTAGCAGGTGTGTTGCCGTAGCAACAAGTCCCTTTCATCTCCCGGTTCCTCATTGGGTATGCATATTCCGTCTGGCGGCCATCGTCCCCCCCCCCCACCGAGCCAGTCAATCACACGTCCTCCTCATCCCTCCTCTCCTCTGATTGGCTCGTTCCTCCCGTGACCTCGTGACCTTCACAGGCGGCTCCTCTCCTCTCTGAGGGGCGGGAGGAGGGCGAGCACACCTGTTGCATGTCTGAGTACCTTCAGGACCGTGGAGG
>NC_079405.1:28694508-28702008 GCF_029220125.1 Pseudoliparis swirei | reverse complement strand
TGACGACTGATGTGGATACAAGCAGGTGCTGCTACAGTGTGTGTGTGCGTGTGTGAACATGTGCGTGCGCGTGTGTGTGTGTGAACATGTGTGTGTGTGTGTGAACATGTGTGTGTGTGTGTGTGAACATGTGTGTGAGTGTGTGTGTGTGTGTGTGATGATCTCTGAGTGCATATTGAATGTGTTGAACGAGGCCTTCAGGGTCCGAGGAACCACGACGATGAGTTCAAAGCTTCTGAAAGTCATGTGACCAGAACAGTATTTATGATCAACAACTCCTCCTCCTCCTCCTCCTCCTCCTCCTCTCTCAGAAGAGAGGAATCCAGTCGTGGAGTTGAAAAGAAAAGGGCGATGAGTTCAGATCCCAGAGGAGACGAATAAATGGAGGACGAGAGACTTCAGCTGTTGAGCCAAGCCTCCTCCTCCACACCTGCCTCCCCTCCTCTTCCTCTCTTTTAACCCTCCTCTTCCTCCCCTCTTCCGGAAGTGGGCGTGGCCTCTCGACCCTCCACAGCGACATGAATTATGAGCGAGTCCCTGAGTTACGACTCTTTGTTCAGGGTTCTTCTCTCCATCATCCCACATTCCTCATCCAATATCAACTCTCTCTCCCTCTCTCCCTCTCCTCCCTCTCTTCTCTCCCTCTCCTCCCTCTCTCCTCCCCCTCTTCTCCCTCTCTCCTCCCTCTCTCCTCCCCTCCCCTCCCCCTCCTCCCTTCCCTCCCCTCTCCTCTCTCTCCTCTCTCCCCCCTCCTCCCTCCTCCCTCTCCTCTCTCCCCTCTCTCTCCTCCCTCCTCTCCCTCTCTCTCCTCCCCTCCCTCCCTCCCTTCCGTCCCTCCCTCCCTCTCTCTCTCCCTCCCTCCTCCCTCTCTCCCTCCCTCCCTCCCTCCCTCTCTCCTCCTCCCTCCCTCTCTCCTCCTCCCTCTCTCCCTCTCCCCTCCTCCCTCTCCCTCCCTCCCCTCTCCCTCCTCCCTCCCTCCCCTCTCTCCTCCCTCCCTCCCTCCTCCTCTCTCTCCCTCTCTCCTCCCTCCCCCTCCTCCTCTCTCTCCCTCCCCCCTCTCTCTCTCTCCCTCTCTCTCCTCCTCTCTCCTCCCTCTCTCTCCCTCCTCCCTCTCCTCCTCTCCCTCTCCCCTCCTCTCTCTCCTCTCCTCTCTCTCCTCCCCCTCCTCCTCCCTCTCCCCTCCTCCCTCCTCCCTCTCTCTCTCCCTCCCTCTCCTCTCCCTCTCCTCCCTCCTCCCTCCCTCCTCCCTCTCTCCTCCCTCTCCTCCTCCTCCCTCCTCCTCCCCCTCCCCTCCTCCTCCCCCTCCTCCCTCTCTCTCCCTCTCCCTCCTCCCTCTCCTCTCCCCTCCTCCTCCTCTCTCTCTCCCCTCCCTCCTCCTCCTCTCTCCTCCCTCCTCCTCTCCTCTCTCCTCTCCTCCTCCCTCCTTCCCTCTCCTCTCCTCCCTCCCTCCCACTCCCCTCCCTCCTCCTCCTCCTCTCCCTCCTCCCTCCTCCTCTCTCCCCTCCTCTCTCCTCTCTCTCTCCTCCCTCCCTCCCTCCTCCCCCTCCCTCCTCCTCTCTCTCTCTCCTCTCTCTCCCTCCCTCCTCCTCCTCCTCCCTCCCTCCTCCTCTCCCCTCTCCTCTCTCCTCCTCTCCCTCTCCTCCTCCCTCCTCTCTCTCCTCTCTCTCCTCCTCTCCTCTCCCTCTCCTCCTCCTCCTCTCCCTCCCTCTCCCTCTCTCCCTCTCCCCCTCTCTCCTCCCTACGTCCTCATCTCTTCGCTTGTCACTTTCCCTTCATGTCAATATCTCCTCCGTCTCTCCTCACCGCCTCAACACGTTCTCATCCCTCCTCCTCCATTCACTTTATTGACACTTCATTTCTGTCATCGGTCTCTCCATCCATCACGCCGCTCCCCTCTCCTGTTCTCTCTCTTCTCCTTAAAGTGTAACATATTCATCTCATCTTCCTGCAGGACTCCTCCTCCTCCTCCTCCCTCTTCTTTCTCTCCTTCTATATTCATCCCAGCATGCAGTGAGTGAGTGACCTGAATCTGTCTCTTTGCATTACAGCCCCCCCCCCTCCTGCAGCTCAGGAACACCTCAGAAAACCAAGAGTGTGTCTGAAACCTCGGCTCGCTGGCCCTCATGTGTGTGTGTGTACGAGAGTGCGTCTTTGTGTGTGTGTGTGTGTGTGTGTGTCTGTGTGTGTAATTGAACCTGCAGTGATAAGGAAGCCGGGCTTTGTGTGCTCTACGAGTGCACCGGACCTGGCTGAGTCGGCATGTGTGTGCGTGTGTGTATGTGTGTGTGTGTTAATCAGTATGCTAAGCTGGGAGCCTTGAATGGATTTGAGCCGGAATGTTTTACCTTTTCCGGAAAGAATGGAACTCAAGATTATCTCTCAGTGCCAGTGACTTCAATGTATGTGCATATAATGGTGTGTGTGAGTGTGTGTGAGTGTGCATGGTGCCTGGCGTGTCCTCTGTAATTGGCTGCTCCTCCCCATCCATCACCGCCGGTCTTCACTCACACACTTCTTCTTCTGCAGGAAGAAACAGAAGAATAAAAAAAGTGTTTTCTCAAAGTGTGTGTGTGAAACACCCTAGCGTGTGTGTCTGTGTGTGTCTGTGTGTGTCTGTCTGTGTGTGTCTGTGATCCTGTGTGACTGGGCAGGTCTACAGGGGGGTCTACAGACTCAGACCCTAGAGGTCTACAGACCCCTAGTGGTCTACAGGCCCTAGAGGTCTACAGACCCTAGAGGTCTACAGGCTCTAGAGGTCTACAGACCCCTAGAGGTCTACAGACCCTAGTGGTCTACAGGCTCTAGAGGTCTACAGACCCCTAGAGGTCTACAGACCCTAGTGGTCTACAGACCCGAGAGGTCTAACCTGCAGTGATATGAAGCCGGGCGTGGTGTGCTTGGGAGCCTTGATGGACCTGGCTGAAGAATGATGTGTTTGTCGGAAAGAATGGAACTGTGTGTTAATCAGTATGTTGGCATGGGAGCCTTGAATGGTAATGAGCCGAGTGTTTTACCTTTCCGAAAGTGTGGAATGGTGTGTGACCTCTGTAATGTGTTGACTTCAATGTATGTGCATATAATGGTCCCATCCATACTCGCATGGTGCCCATTGTACGGTCTTCCGTAATTGGTTGCCCTCTCCCCATAAAAAAGCAGACCGGGTCTTCATCATTAATACCCAGGCTCTGCAGACAACAGAAGAACAGCAGTGTGTGTCCAACTAAACAAAAGAAAACAAACTTTACCGAAAGAGCGTGTGTGTCTGTGTGTGTCTGTCTGTGTGTATGTCTGTGTGGTGGAGAGGTCTACAGGTCAGGAGGTTTACAGGAGACTGAGGTCTAGGTTTCCCTAGTGTCTATGGTGCTCCTAGAGGTCTAATACCCCCTAGTTAGTGGTCTACAGAGGTTCATAGACCCTTGGAGGGTCTACAGACCCTAGTGGTCTACAGGCTCTAGAGGTCTACAGACCCCTAGAGGTCTACAGACCCTAGTGGTCTACAGACCCGAGAGGTCTACAGACTCTTCTTCCCCCGCCGCCTATAAAAGAACTCCTGAGTCGTGAAGTAGAAACCTTAATCCACATTTTATTCATAAAACATGTCGAGTCTCGATGTTTATGTACAAAGTATTAAATCTGCAAAATAGGAAAACATAGAATATATTTACACAAAGAACGATAAACCCGCAGCTTCAAGTCCGAAACTCTGAGGATGCGGAGCATTTATCGGAGGATTAAAATTCATCTGGAATCTGCGTGTGACGTCCATCGAGAAAAGGTCAAAGGTCAACGTGAGGCCGAGGAGCTGAAACCGAGACGTTTTGTTCTGAGACTCGTCCGGCTGCAGTCGGGCGCTCGTTGTTCTTTTGAAGGTTTGTCCTCCTGACCGCGAGCCCCTCCCTCTGAACCATGGGGAGGCGGGGCCTCTTCTCTTCTACCTGGGCGTACAAATCTAAAAGAAAAGGCCAAGAAGCCACGCAAACACGAACCGTCCGACTCGCTCGGCACCGAGCGGCACGACGCGGATGGAGCGTGAACCTGAGAATGAGAATGTTTAAGAAGCCTGGCAGACCGCCAGCAGGGCGCGGCGGGCCCTCGGAGCTCGCCTGCGGCTTCGTGCTCTGGCCTCGCAGCCCGCGGTGAGGGGACACGAATAACAAGCTGCTCTGAGGCTGCGTGGGGCGCCGTGGTCTTCTTTAGTGATGCATCTAACAGAACATATGCAGCAACACATTCTGGGGTCCCTCAAGCGTATCTTGGCAGGCGCAGAGTGAACCGCCGGGTCCCGACAGGTGTATATGAATAACCCAGGGATTGGGCTCAGATGCAGCTGAGGTGTGCTCACTGGTCCTGGATGAGGTATATGAATAACCCAGGGATTGGGCTCAGATGCAGCTGAGGTGTGCTCACTGGTCCTGGATGAGGTGAGGATAGCCCTCATGGCGGAGCGTTAAAGCAGCGGGTCACGACCCCGACAGAGAGGGTGGGTCCTAGAGGTCAGGAACATTGACCTCAAGTCGGGTCCTTCAACTTCGAAGAGAAATGCTTCTTCCGTGTACCGTAAAATGTCCAATTTACATGTTACAAAATAAAACGACGGAAAAAAAAGAAAAAGAACGGCGATAGGAAACGGGGGAAAAAAAGATTTTTGATCATAATGGAAAAAAATTACAATTTACAAATGAAATAAAAACAACAAAACATTTTTACAGACCAGTTTTTTTTCCGGCAAGCGGAAAATAAAAAATATCAACAAAAAATGTGTTTCTCACCACTAATATATATATATTTGTATAAATATAAATATTTATACAAATATATATATATTTATACAAATATATAAATATATATATTTATACAAATATATATATAACCATATATAAATATATATACAAATATATATATATAAACTTATATACAAATATAGATATATATAATATATATATAAATAAATATATATATAATAAAACTATATATATATATATATATGTATAGAGAGAGAGAGAGAGAGAGAGAGTCTCTCCGTCTGGTTGTTAACATTGAGTCTTCAGGCTGACCTCTACCTGACCCCCCCCCCCAGAGCACCAAGGCCGTGGCAAACAAATATTCCAGGTAGTGCATTGTGTTACTTCATTGGTCGGCGCCGGTCACATGATCCGCTTAGCTGTCCCTCCTTGACCCTTGACCCCGCCCCCCCCATCCTGGGAGCGCGTGTGTGTGTGTGTTTTGGTTTGTGTGAAACCAAAAAGGATTGCACTGATTGGAGGAGGACAACTGCAGCAACTTCCTGTCCGCCGTCGCCGTGGCGACCTGGAGGCGGAGCCCCGCTGGTGGTTTCCTTTCAGTCCCGAGGCGTCCATCTTTAAAACATCCCACCGAACAGAAAAGTCTTCGCACTGAACAACATCAAAGAAAACGCGTCACGGTACGACTTTTATATTTTGTTGTCTACGTTGTTTTTTTTCCTTCTTTCTTTTGTACTTCAAATTCTATTGTTGTTACTTTTTCTCGTTTGTTGCTTTTAAAATGAGGAAAGAAACCAACAAACCATTTAAAACGTAGCGGATGAACTCGACACTTCATCATGTCGACTCCTCCCCCTCCGGAACGGTTCTGTAAACTGTGCAAACTCAGCAGTAAAACGAGTCGATGACGTACGGAGAGAACCGACAAGAGCGACCTGTAAACCGGCGACGCCCCCTTTGGAGTCACCTGACCCGGGAGAGCCCTCTCATTGGCTCGCGGACCGGTCCGTTCTGCGGACGACGTTTTGTTCTTTCCGTCGTTTTCCTTCCAAAAAACTCCTGAAAACCCCCCAAAAAACCAAGCAAACAACAACAACAACAACAACAACAACCAAACACCGTGACGATGTCTGAGCGCACACACACGGTGCGGGGGCGGCAGACACACACAGCCAACGTGGGAGCGTACACAGGCTCCGCCCACCTCTGCCAAGCCCCGCCCCCTCCCTCACGCCACACCGCAGTAAACTGCTACGGTCCGTCTGGCGTCTTTTCTCGGGGGGTTGGAGTTTCGTTTTTTGGTTGTCCGGGTGGGAGGAGCGGCGGAGAGAGACGGATGGAGGAGGAGGAGGAGCGACGAGGAGGAGGAGGAGGAGCCGGACGAGCCGATTGGTCCTCAGCTGCTCAGCGCCATCGTGTCGATCACCTGCTCCAGCTTGCTCCGCAGCCGCTGCCTCCTCGCCTGCTCGTCACGCTCCAACGCCGACAAGATCTGAGGAGGAGACGGGCGACGTCGTGACGGCTGGAGCGTCGTCATGGAGACAGACCATAATACTCAGGGACGGACGACATGAAGTAAAGGCCTTTAATTCATTACCAGGGCTCTGAATGTTCGTTCAGAACAGAATCTTTCTGTTCCTTTTCTAACGGAACATTGAGACTCAACACTTCCTGTTGGTTTTTCACAATAAAAGCATGAGATTACTTTTCATGTGAAAGATCAGCTGGAAGTGAAGACAAAATTATATATTTATGTAAAAGAGGAGAGCATGACGGACAGCTGGTGGATCGTCATGGAGACAGACCATAATACTCAAGTAAAGGCCTTTAATTCATTAATTAATTCATTAATTAATTACCAGGGCTCTGAATGTACATTTATAACAGACTCGTTCTCCTTTGTTCCTTTTCTAACGGAACAATGAGACTCGACAATAACTTTACCGGTTAACTGATCAGAGTTTATATCATCAACACGCTTTTATTTTGATGGATTGACTCCCCGGAGACTTCCGCCACCTCGCCCTTGTACTTCACGGCGTATGGTGAGATCCGGTAGATGCTGAACTGGTCGGCATGTTGACGGGACTGGTCGGCATGGACGGACTGCTCCTGGTCGCTGATGGCCGGCATGCGGGAGATGTCAGAGTAGTACCTGGAGAGAGGGAGAGGGGGGAGGGGGAGAGGGGGAGAGAGAGAGAGAGAGAGAGAGAGGAGAGGGAGGAGAGAGGAGGAGAGAGGGAGGGGGAGAGAGAGAGAGGAGAGAGGAGGGGAGAGAGAGAGAGAGAGAGGAGAGGGGAGTGGAGAGAGAGAGGAGAGGGGAGGGGAGTGGAGAGAGAGAGAGAGAGGAGAGGGGAGGGGAGAGAGAGAGAGGAGAGAGGAGAGGGGAGGGGAGAGAGAGAGAGAGAGGAGAGAGAGAGAGAGGGGAGGTGGAGAGAGAGAGGAGAGGGGAGAGAGAGAGAGAGAGGAGAGAGGAGAGAGAGAGAGAGAGGGAGGGAGAGAGAGGGAGGGGAGGGGAGTGGAGAGAGAGAGAGAGAGGAGAGGGGAGTGGAGAGAGAGAGAGAGAGGAGAGGGGAGTGGAGAGAGAGAGAGGAGAGGGGAGGGGAGAGAGAGAGAGAGGAGAGGGAGGGAGAGAGAGAGGGAGGAGGAGGGAGAGAGGGAGAGAGAGAGAGAGGTAGAGAGAGAGGGAGGGAGAGAGGGAGAGGGAGGAGGTGGAGAGGAGAGAGGAGGAAGAGGGAGGGGAGGAGAGAGGAGAGAG
>NC_079405.1:28669508-28684508 GCF_029220125.1 Pseudoliparis swirei | reverse complement strand
GGGAAAAACCCGGGGAAAAAAAGGGGGGGGGCCCCAAAGGGCCCGTTCCCCCCGGGGGCCCAAAAACCCCGGGGGGGGGGCCCCCCCCCCCAAAAAACCCCCCCGGGGGAATTTTGGGAAGGGGGGGCCCCCCCCAAGGGGAAAAAAGGGGCCCCCTTTTCCCCCCCGGGGGGGCCCCCCGGGGGGGGGCCCCCCCCCCGGGGGGGGGGGGGCCCCGGGGGGGGGTTTTCCCCCCTTTGGCCCCCCCCCCCCCCCTTTTTTTTGGGGGGCCCCCCCGGGGGGGGCCCCCCCGGGGGCCCCCGGGGGACCCCCCCCGGCGGGAAAAAAGGGGGGGGGAAAACCCCCCCTTTTTTTTGGGGGGCCCCCCTTTGGGCCCTAAAAAAAAGGGCCCCCAAACCCCAAAAAAAAGGAAAAAACCCCCCCCCGGGAAAAAAAAAAAAGGGGGGGCGGGTTTTTCCCAAAAAAAAAAAGGGGGCCCCCCAAAGGGGGGGGGAAAAAAAAGGGGGGGGGGTTTGGGGTTTGGGGCCCCAAAAAAAAGGGGAAAAGGGAAAAAAGGGCCCCCCCCCAAAAAGGGGGTGGGGGGTTTTTCCCCTTTGGGCCCAAAGGGGGGTTTGGGGGGGTTTTTTTTCCCCCGGGGTTAAATTTTTCCCCCAAAAAGGGGGGGGGGAAAAAAAACCGGGTTCCCGGGGGGAAAAAAAAAAATTTTAAAAATTTGGAATTTAAAACCCCGGGGAAAAAAAAGGTTTTTTTTTAAAAAAAATTTCCCCCGGGAAAATTTAAAAAAACCCCCCCCATTTTGGGCCCAAAACCTTTTTTAAAAAGGGCCCCCCCCCCAAAAAACCCCCCGGGGAAGGGGGGGGTTTTTCCCCGGCCCCCGGGGGGGCCCCCGGGCCCCCAAAACCGGTTCCCCGGGTTAACCCCCCTTTTTGGGGGGGCCCCGGGGGCCCCCTTTTTGGGGGGGGGGTTTTTTTTTTTTTAAAAAAAACCCTTTAAAACCCCGGGGGGGGCCCCCCCCCCGGGGCCCGGGAAAACCAAAGGTTTGGGGGCGGGGGGGGGGGTTTTGGAAACCCAAAGGGGGGGGAGGGCCGGGGGGCCCCCCCCCCCCCCGGGGGGGGAAAAAGGGGGGGGGAAACCCCGGGGGGGTTGGGCCGGGGGGGGGTTTTGGGAATTTTCCCCCGGGGGTGGCCCGAGGGGCCATCCCCCCCGGGGGTGGGTTTTTTTGGGGGGGGGGGGTTTCCCTTCCCAGGGGGTTGGGGGCCCCGGGGTTTTGGGGGTCCCGGGGGGGTTTGTTGGGTCCTCCCGGAAGGGGGGTTTCGGGGGGTTTCCTTTTAAAAATTTGGGCCCCCCTTGGAAAGGGGGGGCCCCCGGGAAATTGGGGGGGGAAACCGGCCGGGGGGGGGCCCCCCCGGGGGCCCCCCTTTTAAAGCCCCCGGTGGGGGGGGGGGCCCCGGGGGGGGGGCCCCTTTAAGGGGGTTTTTCCGGGGGGGGGCCCCCCCCCCCCCCCGGGGGCCCCAGGGGGGGGGTTTTTTGGGGGGGGAAAAAAGGGCGAAAAAACCCCAAAGGGGGGGAAATTTTTTTGGGGGGGGCCCAAAAGGGCTTTTTAAGGGGGGCCCCTCCAAAGGGCCAGGGTTTTGGGTTCCCCCCCCCCCCCCCGGGGGTTTGGGGGGGGGGGTTTCGGTAAGGGGGAAAAAACCCCCGGGGGGTTTTTTCCCCCCCCCCTTTAGCCTGGGGGGCCCCGCTAGGGGGCCCCCAAAGGGGAATTGGGTTTTTCCCCCTTTTTTTTCCCCCCCCTTGGGGGGGGGCCCCCCCCAAACCCCATTACCTTCCCCGGGGGGCCCTTTTTAAAAGGGTTTTGGGGGCCCTTTTTGGGGGCCCCCCCCCCGGGGGGTTTTTTGGGGAAAATTGGAAGGGACTCCCCGGGGGGGCCCCCCAAAAAAAAAAAATTTTTCCCCGAGGGAACCAAGGGTTTTTTTGGGGGGAAGGGTTTTTTTTGGGGGGAATAAAAAAAGGGGGGCCCCCAAAACCCCCCCCCCCCGGGGGGGGGGGGGTTTTTTAAAAAAGATTTTATGGGAAAAAAGGGGGGCCCCGGGGGGAAAAGGGGAAATTAAAAATGGGCCCCGGGTTTTCCCCCCCCCCTTTTGGGCCCCCTTTTTTTTCCCCCCTTTTCCCCCCCCCCCCCAAAAAAACCCCCCCCCCAAAAAACCCCACAAAAACCAAAACAACACACACAAAACACACACACAAAAAACCCCCAAAAAAAAAAAAAAACCCACACCCCCACACACAAAAAAAAAAAACCCCCCCCCCAAAAACAAAAAAAAAACCAAAAACAAAAAAAAAGGGGGGGGGGGAAAAAAAAAAAGGGTAAAAGGGGGGGGGGGAAGGGAAAAAAAAAAAGGGGAGGGGGGGGGAAAAAGGGGGGGGAAAAAGGGGGGGGGGGGAGGGGGTGAGGGGGAAAGGGGAAGGGGGGGGGGGAAAAAAATTGAAAAGGGGGGGGGGAAAAAAGGGAAAAAAGGGGGGGGGGAAAAAGGGAGGGGGGGGGAAAAAAAAAAAGGGGGGGGGGGAGAAAAGGGTGAGACAGGAGGTGAGACGGGGGGGGAAAAATGAGGGGGGGAAAAGGGGGGGGAAAAATGGGGGGAAAAAGGGGGGGGAAGGGGGAAGGGGGGGAAAGGGGGGGGGGGAAAAAGGGGGGGGGGGGGAAAAGGGGGGGGGAAGGGGGGGAAAAAGGGGAAAGGGGGGGGGGGGGGGAAAGGGAGGGAAGAAGGGGAAAAAGAGGGGGGGGGGGGAAAAAGGGGGGGGGGGGGGAAAAAAAAAGGGGAAAGGGGGGTGAGACGGGAAAGGTGAAAAGGGAGGGGGGGGGGGGGGGGAAAAATGGGGGGGGGGAAAAAAAAGGGGGGGGGGAAGAGGGGGAGGGGAAAAAGGGGGGGGGGGGGGGGGGGGGGAAAGAGGGGGGGGGGAAAAAAAGGGGGGGAAGGGGGGAAAAAAGGGAAAAAAGGGGAAAGGGGAATGAGGGGGGGGGGGAAAAAAAGGGGGGGGGGGAAAAGGGGGGGGGGAGGGGAAAGTGGGGGAGGAAAAAGGGGGGGAAGGGGGGGGAGGGGGGGGGGGGGGGGGAAAGGGGGGAAAGGAGGGGGTGAGACAGGAGGGGGGGGGAAAAAGGGGGGGGGGGGAAAAAGGGGGAGGGGGGAAGGGGTGGGGGGGGGGGGGGAAAAAAAAGGGGGGGAAAAGGGGGGGAGAGGAGGGGGAGGGGGGGGGGGGGGGGAAGGGGGGGGGGGGGGGGGGGGGTGGGGGGGGGGGGGAAAAGGGGGGGGGGGGGGGGGAAAAAGGGAGGGGGGGGGGGGGGGGGGGAAAAGGGGAGAGGGGGAGACAGGAGGGGGGGGGGGGGGGGGGGGGGGGGGGGAAAGGGGAGGAGGGAGGGGGTTGGGGGGGAAAGGGGGGGGGGGGTGGGACAGGGGGGAGAGGGGGGGGAAGGGGGGGGGGGGGGGGCCGGGGGGGGGCCAGGAGGGGGGGTGAGACAGGAGGGGGGGGGGGGAAAAAGGGGGGGGGGGGGGGGAAAAAAAAGGGGAAAGGGGGAAAGGGGGGAACGGGGGGAACAGGAGGGTGAGACATGAGGGGAAAGGGGGGGGAAAAGGGGGAAAGGGGGGGGGGGGGGGGGAAAAGGGGGGGGGAAAAGGGGGGGGGGGGGGGAAAAGGGGGAAAGGGGGGAGACAGGAGGGGGGGGGGGAAAGGAGGGGGGAGGGGAGAGGGGGGAAAGGGGGGGGGGGGGGGGGGGAAAGGGGGGAAAGGGGGGGGGGGGAAAAAGGGAAGGGGGGGGGGGGGAGAAGGGGGGGGGGGAAAAATGAGAAAAATGAGGGGGGGGGGGGGAAAAAGGGGGAAAAGGGGGGGGGGGGGGGGGGAAAAAAAAGGGAAAAGGGGGGGGGGTTTTTTTTAAAAAGGGAGGGGGGAAAAGGGGGAAAAAAAAAAAAAAAAAAAGGGGGGGGGGGTTTTTTCCCCCGGGGGGGGTTTTTTTTTTCCCCCCCCCGGGGGGGGGGGGGTTTTCCCTTTTGGGGGGGGGGGGGCCCCCCGGGCCCCTTTCCCACCATTTTTAAACCCCCCTTTGGGGGAAACCCCCTTTTTTTTTGGGGGGGGGTTCCGGGGGGGCCCCCCCCTTTAAAAAGGGGCCCCCGGGCCCCCCAAAAAATAAAACTTTTTAATTTTTTTTTAAAAAAAAAAAACCCCTTTTTTTTTTTTTTGGGGGGCGGGGGGGGCCCAGGTATTTCCCCCCCCCCCCCCCCCAAAAAGGGGGGGGGGGCCCCCCCTTTGGGCCCCCCCCCCCCCCTTTTTTTCCCCCCGGGGGGGTTTTTTTGGCCCACTTTACAAAGTCACTCACCACTGCCCCGTACTCCTCCTCCGTCCATCCCTAATACACCCCACCACTGCAGAATCATCAGAGTACTTCTGCAGATGGCATGACTCCGTGTTGTTCTGGAAGTCACTGGTGTACAGGGTGAAGAGGAAGGAGACAGAACAGTTCCTGTGGGGGTCCCAAAATCACTGACCACCGTTCCAGACAGCACACGGGCCCCTTCTGACAAACTGTGGTCTGCCTGTGAGGTAGTCAGTGATCCAGGAGATGGTGGGGCGCCCCCACCGCCACCCCCAGCTTCTCACTCAGCAGCAGTGGCTGGATGGTGTTAAATGCACTGGAGAAGTCAAAAAATGACTCTCACAGAGACACCCGGGTTTCCCTCCAGGTGCGACTGAGCTCGTTTCAGCAGGTAGATGATGGCGTCCACTCCCACATGAGGCTGGTAAGCAAATTGCAGAGGGGCCAACGACGATTTCACCTGCGGCCCGGGGGTGGGCCAAGACCAGCCTCTCCCGCACCTTCATCACATGGCAGGTGAGGGGGACCCCGGGCGGTGTCGTTGAGGCCAGATGGTGTTTACTTCTTTGGGACAGGGACCAGGCACGGCGTCTTCCACAGCACGGGACTTCCCCAGCCTCAGGCTGAGGTTGAAAGGGCTGCAGGACACCAGACAGCTGGGTGGCGAGGTCTTTAGGACCCTGGGGCTGATGCCATCAGGACCTTCAGCTCTGCGCTGGTGTAGTTTCTCCAGCTGTCTTCTCACCTGGTCAGTCGTCACAAAAGAGGGGAGGGTGGAGGAGCCCATTGTTATTGAGGGCTCGGTGGATGTGCAGCTCAGCAGGGGGACAGAGGGGAGGAGGTGTTTGGGAGGTGTGATTTTGGAGGAGACGGGGAGGGCTGTGAACTGAACCTATTGAAAAAAAAGTGCAGCACGTTGGCCCTCTCCAGGGAGCCCCCTGGCTGTCTCCCCCCCACCTTGAAGCCAGTTATCTGCTTCATGCCAGACCACACCTCCCTTGTGTTGTTCAGCTGGAGTTTGGCCTCCAGCTTCCTCCTGTAAATCCTTTCCCCCCCTGAGCTTCACCTTTAGGTTGCGCTGGGCTTTCCCCAGCTCATCCCTGTCTCCAGACCTGAAAGCAGCTTTCTTCATGTTGAAGCGCCTTCAGGTCCCTGGTGATCCCGGGCTTGTTGTTGGGAAGCAGCGCACAGTCCGTGATGGGATGGTGGTGTGTTCACAGAACTTGATGTATTCCGTGATGCAGTCGGTCATACTGTTGATGTCCTCCCGTGCGGTCCACACAACATCCCAGTCCGTTGACTCAAGCAGTCCTGTAGGCGTCTTTGCCTCCAGAGACCACCTCCTCACAGTCCTGGTGGTCACCGGGAGCCTCTTCACCAGAGGACCGTACCTGGGCGTCAGCCGGGCCAGGTCATGATCACACCTGCCGAGGGGGGAAAGGGGAGTGGCGCTTTTGCGCCCCTTTGTATTAGCATACAGCAAGTCCAGAGTTTTATTGTTCCTTGTTGGGCAGTCTATGTATTGATGGAAGGTTGGCAGAGCTTTATCCAATGTGGTGTGGTTAAAGTCACCAGTGATAGCCATGAATGCTCCAGGCTGATGATTCAGCAGAGCAGACACAGTGGAGTGGATGGTGTCCACAGCTTCCTCAGCCAGCTGATGGCGGCACGCACGACAACCACAATGGCGGACGTGAACCCCTCGGCAAATAAAAACGGGGGCATCCCCCGGCCAACAGTTCAATGTTGGGGTAAAAACGCTCCTTCACGCACATGGTCCGGGTGGCACCACCGTTCATTCACATAAACAGCGATCCCGCCCCCCCTCTTACCGCTCTGTGGCGTCTCTGTCAGCCCAACAGTCCTGAAGCCGGGCAAAGGGCGCTGTGATCCGGATAGTCCCCGTAGCCACGTCTCAGTGAAGCACAAAGACTGCTCTCACGGAAGATCCTCTCGGACATTACCAGCGCGCCCAGCTCATCCGTCTTATTCGCCAAAGACCTCCGTTCCCGTTATGATCGGCGGAAAGGGGTTTTTATCTCCCCGTTTTAGCCCTCCGCTTGACACCCGATCTGCAACCCGAGCCCTTCTCCGTAGCTCCAAACGGGATCACAGGTCTTTCTCCAGGCAGAAGCTTCGGCCTGCACAGGGGATCAGCTGAGCAGCGAGTAGGCACGGTCCCGTCATTGTTTTGCTGTGGCCCCCGATACCACGACCAAAAAGAACAAAAGCCACAGTAGAATTATCGAAAAAGTGTTATGGTCCAGTGTCCGGGGTAACTAAGACAAACAAAAAAAAGAAAAAGAAAAAGAGGGAAAAATGAAAAAACAAAAAATAAAAGCAAAAAACCACTACTGAGAAAGGTGAGCCCTAAAATGGGACAGGAAAAGGGGAGACAGGAGGGGGAGACATGAGATGAGACAGGGGGGGAGACAGAAGGGAGACAGGAGGGGAGACAGGAGAGTGAGACAGGAGGGTGAGACATGAGAGTGAGACATGAGAGTGAGACAGGAGGGTGAGACAAAAGGGGACAGGAGAATGAGGGGGAGAGGAGACAGGAGAGTGAGACAGGGAGGAGACAATGAGACATGAGGTGAGACAGGAGGGGGACAGGAGGAAAGGGGAAGACACGGGGGTGAGACAGGTGGGGAGACACGGGGTGAGACAGGTGGGGAGACACGGGGTGAGAGAGAGGGGAGACATGAGAGTGAGACATGAGGAGGTGAGACAGGAGGGAGACAGGGGGGTGAGACAGGTGGGGGAGACATGAGAGGGGAGACATGAGAGTGAGACAGGAGAGGAGACAGGGGAGGGGGACAGGAGAGGAGACATGAGGGTGAGACAGGAAGGGGGCAGGAGGTGAGACAGGTGGGGGAGACACGGGGTGAGACATGGGGGGAGACATGGGGTGAGACAGGTGGGGACACATGGGGGGAAGAGGGGGACAGGAGGGGGAGACAGGGGGGGAGACAGAAGGAGAAGAGAGGAGACAGGGGAGGAGACAGGGGGTGGAATGAGAGGGAGACAGGAGGGGAGACATGAGAGGGGAAAAGAGGAGACAGAGAGTGAGAAAGGGAAGGGGGCAGGAGAGTGAGACAGGGCGACGAGACAGGGGGGGAGACAGGGGGAGGAGACATGGAGTGAGACAGGAGGGGAGACAGGGGGGGACATGAGGAGACAGGAGGTGAGACAGGGGGGGGACAGGAGGGGGGACAGGGGGAGGAGAAGAATGAGGAGAGTGAGACAGGGGAGTGAGACAAAGGGGGAGACAATGAGACAGGTGGGGAGACAGGTGGGGAGACACGGGGGTGAGACATGGGGGGGAGACACGGGGGTGAGACAGGTGGGGAGTGAGACATGGGGGAGACAAATGAGACAGAGAGGGAGACATGGGGGAGGGAGGGGAGGGGGGAAGAGGGGGAAGGAGGGAGACAGGAGGGAGACATGAGGGAGACAAAGGGGAGACAAGGGGGCAGGAGGTGAGACATGGGACAGAGAAAGGGGGGAGACAGGGGGGAGACAGGGGGGGAGACAAAAGGGGGTGAGAAAGAGGGGGAAGGAGGACATGAAAAGGAGACATGAGGGGAGACAGGAGGTGAGACAATGAGAGAGAAGGGACAGGTGGGGAGACACGGGGTGAGACAGAGGGGGGACAGGAGGGAGACAGGGGGGAGAAGGGGGGGGACAGAGGGAGAAGGGGGTGAAAATGAGAGGAAGGGGAAGGAGTGAGACAGGGGGGACAGGAGGGGAGACATGAGGGGAGACAGGGGGGAGACAGGAGGTGAGGGCATAGAGGAGACAATGGGGAAGGGGGGAGACAGGGGGTGAGACAGGAGGGGTGAGACATGAGGGAGACAGGGGGGAGACAGGGGGTGAGGGCAGGGAGGGGAAGAATGGAAAGGGGGTGAGACATGAGGGGGGAGACAGGAGGGGAGACATGAGAGGTGAGACAATGAGACAGGGGAGACAGAGGGGAAGTGAGACAGGAGGTGAGACATGAGGGAGACAGGAGGGTGAGACAGGAGAGGGGGACAGGAGGGTGAGACAGGAGGGGAGACAGGAGGGTGAGACAGGAGGGGGGACATGAGGGAGACAAAGGGGAAAAAGGGGGAGACAGGAGGGAGGGGAATGAGACAGGAGTGAGACATGAGAGTGAGACAGGAGGAGGAAAGACAGGGGAGGGAAAAAAGGGGAGGAGACAGGAAGGGAGACAGGGAAAAGGAGGGGAGACAGGAGGGAGAGACAGGAGGGGAGACAGGAGTGAGACATGAGAGTGGGACATGAGAAAGGGACAGGGGGTGAGACATGGAGGAGGGAGAGAAGGAGGGGAGACAGGAGAGGGGGAGACATGAGAGAGACAGGGAGGGGGTGGGACAGGAGACATGGGGAGACAAAGAGGGGGGGACATGAGGGGGAGACAGGAGGTGAGACAGGAGGTGAGACATGAGAGTGAGACAGGGGGAGGAGACAGGGGGAGGGGAGACAGAGGAGTGAGACATGGGGGGAGACATGAGAGGGAGACAAGGGAGACAGGGGGAGGGGAGACATGAGAGGGGAGACAAGGGGGGAGAAAGGGGGGAGAAGGAGGAGACAGGGGGTGAGACAGGAGGGGGGAGACAGGGGGAGGACATGAGACAGGGGGGAGACATGAGAGGGAGACAAGGGGGGAGACAGGGGAGGGAGACATGGGGGAGGGGACAGGGGGAGGGGGACAAAGGGGAAGGGGAAGAATGAGGGCAGGGGGAGGGGGGACAGGGAGGAAATGAGACAGGAGAGGAGACATGAGAGGAGACAGGGGGCAGAGGGGGAAGAATGAGACAGAGGGGGGAGACATGAGAGGGGAGACAAGGGAGAAAAGAGGGAGACATGGGGGGTGAGAAGAATGAGACAGAGGGGGAAAAGGGGGGAGACATGAGGTGAGACATGGGGGAGACATGAGAAGGGAGAATGAGGGGGACATGAGAGTGAGACAAAAACAGGAGAGGGGGACAGGAGGGGGGAGGGAGGGGGAGAGGATGGACAAGGGGGGGAGACAAGGGGGACAGGGGGGAGACATGGAAAGGGGGTGGAGACATGAGAGGGGAGACAAAGGGGGTGGGGACAGGAGGTGAGACATGGGGAAAAGGGGACATGAGAGGGAGACAGGGGGGTGAGACATGAGGAATGAGACAGGGGGTGAGACAGGAGGGGGAGACATGAGAGGGGGACAGGAGAGTGAGACAGGGGGGAGACAAGGGAGAAAGGGGGAGGGACAAAGGGGAGTGGACATGAGAGGGTGAGACATGAGAGGAGACAGGGGAGTGAGACAGGAGAGGAAGAGGGGGGAAGGGGAAAGGGGACATGAGGGGAGAAAGGGGGAGAAGGGAGGGAAAGAGGTGAGACAGGGGGAGTGAGACAGGAGGGAGACATGAGGGTGAGGGCAGGAGGGACAGAGGGTGAGACAGGAGGTGGGGAAGGAGGTGAGACATGAGGGGGGACATGAGAGGGGGACAAAGGGGGGAGACAGGAGAGGGAGACATGAGGAGGGACAAAAGGGGTGAGACAGGAGGGGAGACAGGAGGAGACAGGGAGGGAAACAGGGAGGGAGACAGGAGGAGAGACAGGGAGACAGGGAGGGAGACAGGAGGAGAGACAGGAGGGGAGACAGGCAGGGAGACAGGGAGGGAGACAGGGAGGGAGACAGGAGGAGAGACAGGAGGAGAGACAGGGAGGGAGACAGGAGGAGACAGGAGGGGAGACAGGAGGAGAGACAGGGAGGGGAGACAGGAGGGGAGACAGGGGGAGTGAGACAGGGGGGAGACAGGGGGGGACAAAAGAGACAGGAGGAGACAGGGGGAGGGAGACAGGAGGTGAGACAGGGGGTGAGACAGGAGGGAGACAATGGGGAGAGGGAGACAGGAGGGGGGGAGACAGAGAGGAGACAGGAGGTGAGACATAGGGTGAGACAGGAGGGAGGAGAAGGAGAGGAGACATGAGAGTGAGACAGGAGGGAGACAGGAGGTGAGACATGGGGGAGACAGGGGGGGACATGAGGGTGAGACAGAGAGGGGACAGGGGGGGAGACAGGAGGTGAGACAGGAGGGAGACAGGGGGAGGGAGACAGGAGGGGGGACAGGGGGGAGAAGGGGAAGGGAGACAGGAGAGGGGACAGGGGGGTGAGACAGGGGGGAGACAGGAGGTGAGACAGGAGTGAGACAGGGGGGGAGACAGGGGAGAGGGAGACAGGGGGTGAGACATGAGGGAGACAGGAGGTGGGGCAGAGGGGGAAGGGGGGAGGGGGGTGAAGGAGAGGAGACAGGGGAGGGGAGACAGGAGAGTGAGACAAAAGGGGGACAGGGAGACAGGGAGGGAGACAGGAGGGGAGACAGGGAGGGAGACAGGGAGGGGAGACAGGGAGGGAGACAGGAGGGGAGACAGGGAGGGAGACAGGAGGGGAGACAGGAGGGGAGACAGGAGGAGAGACAGGGAGGGAGACAGGAGGGGAGACAGGGAGGGAGACAGGAGGGGAGACAGGAGGGGAGACAGGGAGGGAGACAGGAGGAGAGACAGGAGGGAGACAGGAGGGGAGACAGGAGGGAGGGCAGGAGGGACAGGAGGGGGGAGACAGAGAGGAGACAGGAGAATGAGACAGGAGGGGAGACAAGGGGGGGAGACAGAGAGGGGAGAAGGAGGGAGACAGGAGGAGACAGGAGGGGGGGACAGGAGGAGACAGGGGAGGGAGACAGGGGGGGACAGAGAGGGAAAACAGAGGGTGAGACAGGGGGAGACAGGAGGGAGACAGGAGAGGGAGACAGGGGGGAAGGGACAGGAGGGGGTGAGAGGGGGGGAGGGGAGACAGGGGGAGGGGAGACAGGGGGGGTGAGAAGGGACAGGTGAGACAATGAGACAGGAGAGGGAGACAGGTGGGGAGACACGGGGGTGAGACAGGGGGAGACAGGTGGGGAGACATGGGGGGAGACAAAGGGGAAGGGGGGAGACAGGAGAGGGAGACAGGGGAGTGAGACAAAAGGAGGGAGGGAGACAGGAGGTGAGACATGAGGTGAGACAGGAAGGGGACAGGAGGTGAGACAGAGAGTGAGACAAAGGGGGTGAGACAATGAGAGGAGACAGGAGGGGGGGAGACATGGGGGGTGGACAGGAGGGGAGACAGGAGGTGAGACAGGAGAGGGGAGGGCAGGAGGTGAGACATGAGAGGGGAGACAGAGGGGGACAATGGAAAAGGGGAGACAGGGAGTGAGAAGGAGGTGGGGACAGGGGGTGAGACAGGAGAGGAGACAGAGGGGGTGAGACAGGAGGTGAGACAAAAAGGAAAGGGGTGAGACAGGAGGAGTGGGGGACAGAGGTGGAAGGGGAAAGGAAAAGGGGAGACAGGAAGGGGGTGAGACAAGGGGGAAGAGGAGGGGGACAGGGGGTGAGACATGGGGGAGGGAGACAAGGGGGAGAGTGAGACAGAGTGAGATGGGGGAGGGGACAAGGGGAAAGGGTGGGACAGGGGAGTGAGACAAGGGGGGGGGAGTGAGACAGAGGGGAGACAGGAGGGGGAGACAGAGGTGGGACAGGAGGTGGGACAGGAGGTGAGACAGGAAAGGGTGAGACATGAGGGGAGACATGAGGGGGGAGACAGGGGGAGTGGGGAGGGGACAGGAGGGGAGACAGGAGGTGGGACAGAGGTGGGACATGGGGGGGGAAAGGGGGTGGACAGGGGGGAGACAAAGGGGGTGAGACAGGGGGTGGGACAGGAGGGGGAGACAGGGGGGGAGGGGGCATGAGGGGTGGGACAGGAGGTGGGACAGGAGGTGAGACAGGGGGAGACAGGGAGTGAGACAGAGGGGGGGGACAGGAGGTGGGACAATGGGGGGAGGGGAGACAGGAGGGGAGACATGAGTGAGACAGAGGGAGACAGGAGAGTGAGGGCATGAGGTGAGACAGGTGGGGAGACACAGGGGGGAGACACGGGGTGAGACATGAGGGGGGACAAGAGTGGGACAGGGGGTGGGGACAGAGGGGTGAGGGCAGGAGGGGGACATGGGGGTGAGACAGGAGGGGTGAGAAGGAGGGGGACAGGGGGTGGGACAGGGGGAGGGACAGGAGGTGGGGACATGAGGGGTGAGACATGGGGGTGAGACAATGAGTGGAGACAGAGGGGAGACAGGAGGGAGACATGGGGTGAGACAGGGGGTGAGGGCAGGGAGTGAGACAGGAGGTGGGACAGAGGTGGGACAGGGGGGTGAGACAGGAGTGAGACATGAGGTGAGACAGGAGGGGGGACATGAAGGGGGTGGGACAGGGGGTGAGACAGGAGGTTTAGACAGGGGGTGAGACATGGGGAGTGAGACAGGAGGTGAGACAGGAGGGGAGGGCAGGGGGTGAGACAAGGGAGAAGAGGGGACATTTAGGAGGGGACATGGAGTGAGACAGGAGGTGGGACAGGAGGTGGGGACAGGGGAGTGAGACAGGGGGTGAGATAGGGGGGGAGACAGGTGGGGAGACAGGGGGTGAGACAGGGGGGGGAGACACGGGGTGAGACATGAGAGAGGGGGGGAGGTGAGACATGAGGGGGAGGGCAGGAGTGAGACAAAAAGGGGGAGACAGGAGGTGAGACAGGGGGGGAAAGGGGGGAGAAGGGGGGTGAGACATGAGAGGGGAGACAGGGAGTGAGACAGGGTGGGGGAAGGGGTGAGACAGGAGGGGGGACAGGGGGGTGAGGGCAGGAGGGTGAGGCATGGGGGTGAGAAGGAGGGGTGAGACCCAAAATGAACAGGGGGTTTAGGCAGGAGGTTAGAAGGAGGGGTGAGCAGGGTGAGACCCAGGAAGGGGTGAGACAGGGGGATGGACAGGGAGAGGAGAAAGAGAGGGACAGGGGTAGACATGGAGTGGGGCCCCGGGGTGAGACAATGGGGACAGGAGGGGGGGGGGGACAGGGGAGGTTTAAGGGGGACAGGGAGGGGACAGGTGGGGGGAAAGGTGGGGTGAGGGGACAGGTAAGGGGGGTGGAGAATACACACACACACACACAAAACACACTTTTAAAAAGACAAAAGGGGCCAACACGATACAACACAGGACCCAACAAAGGACACCAGGAACAAAAGGGCAAGGAACACACACACAAACACCAAAAGGACACACACACACAGAGGAAAAACACACAAAACACACAGACACAAACACAACACACACACACAGGGAAAACACACACACACACACAGGAAACACACACACAGGAACACACAACACACACAAACACACAGGAAAAAATACACACACACACACAAAACACACACAGGGGAAAAACACACACACAGGACACAAAAACACACACACCACACAAAAACACAAAAACACACACACAGGACACACACACAAAACACACACAACACAAAAGAACAACACACACAGGAAAAACAGGGGGACACACACACACACACACACACACAAAACAAACACAGGGCAACACACACACACACAGAGACACACACACACAAACACAAAAACACACACACAGAGGACACAAAACACACACACACAAAAAGGAGAAAAAACACACACACAGGAACACACACACACACACACAAACACAGGAAAACACACACACACACAGGAACACACACGGACAAAACACACACACAGGGAAAACACAAAACACACACACAGGAAAAACACACACACACACACACACAGGAAAAAACACACTCACTCAAACACACACACAGGGCACACAACACACACACACACACAGGGGCACACACACACACACACAAAACAACACACAAAACACACAAACACACACAAACACACACACACACAGGGCACACACACACACACAGGACACACACACAAACACACACACAACACAACAGGACACACACAAACACACACACAGGGCACACACACACACACACAAAAGGGGGGAAAACCAAAACACAGGAAAACACACACAAACACACACACACACACACAGGACACAAAACACACAACACACACAGGACACACACAACACACAAACAACAACACACAGAACACACACACACAGGAAAACACAAGAAACAGGGGGCCACACACCAACACCCACCCAAATTTCCTTTAAAAACAAAAGGCAACCAGAACCCCAACAACCAAAGGCAACCCCACAAGGGGGGGGGGCAACCCCCAAAAAACAAACACTGAGCACAACAACCACAAAGGCCCCCAACCCCCCCCCAGGACCAAAACCCCCAGGGGAAGGGAAAAAAACACCCCGGGAAACAAACCCCAGCAAAACCCCAAAAGAAAAAAAAAAGAAAAAAAACAAACCCGGGAAAACCAACACCCAACACCAGAGAGCCACAAACAAAGGGCCCTTCCCTAGTTGGGGAAGGGGCCTTTTTTTTCAGGAGGCCCCAAAGGGGGGAGGAAGGAGGAAAGAAATAAAAAAACCCTGCAAAGGGGGAACCCCGCTGGAGGGGTGAGAGGAAGGCCCCGGGAAAAAGGGGGGGCAAAAAAGGAGGAGGAAGGGAAAAAAAAAGGGGCGGAGGCGGGGGGAGGGGAAAAAAAAGGGGGTTTTTTGGGGGGGGGAAAAGGGGGGGGGTTTTAAGGGGAGAGGAAAAAAAACCCCCCGTCTCCGGAAATTGGAGGGAAGGGGGGGGGCCCTGGGGAAG
>NC_079405.1:28662008-28664508 GCF_029220125.1 Pseudoliparis swirei | reverse complement strand
GGACCTGAAGACCCAAAGACCTAAAGACCTGAAGACCTGAAGACCTGAAAACCTAAAGACCTGAAGACCTAAAGACCTGAAGACCCAAAGACCTAAAGACCTAAAGACCTGAAGACCCAAAGACCTAAAGACCTGAAGACCTGAGGACCTAAAGACTTAAAGACCTAAGGACCTGAAGACCTAAAGACCTGAAGACCTGAAGACCTGAAGACCTAAAGACCTGAAGACCTGAGGACCTAAAGACTTAAAGACCTGAAGACCTAAGGACCTGAAGACCTAAAGACCTGAATACCTGAAGACCTAAAGACCTGAAGATCTGAAGACCTGAAGACCTGAAGACCTGCACCACGAGGTCCGTCTCTCTCTCCCTCTCCCTATCCGTCCGTCTCTCTCAGAGAGAGAGAGAGAGAGAGAGAGAGAGAGAGACCAGGCGTCTCCCAGGGGGTCATTTCCTCAGCCTTTAGACCGTAGACTTAGAAGAGGAGGAAGAGGAGGAAGAGGACACGCTGAACACACATTTCACGAGTGCTGCGTTTCCACGGCAACCGTTTTCTCAACACCGAGACGCCGCCCGCTGCGCCGCGTACGGATTATTATTATTTCTTGTTGACAAGGTTGAGGACGAACAAAAGAAAAACGGAGAGGGGAAAACGAAAGAGAAGAGAAGAGGAGGAGGAGGAGGCGAAGAAGAGGAGGAGAAGAGAAGAGGAGGAGGAGGAGAAGAGGAGGAGAAGAGGAGGAGTGAGTCCAGGTAACAGCCTCAGATTTAAGCTCACAGACACATTAAAGATGGAGTCCTGCAGGTCATCATTCCGGCCATAAAGGTTATCGCTGCTCAGCCAATGAGAGGCCAGCACCGTGACGCCCTCTCAGAGCTCATTGGTTGAACCCGAGATCACGAGAACAGGAAGAGGACCCAGAGGAGTCAAGTTCTCCTGGTGCTCCCCCAGGACCCCACGCTGCGGTTAGCTCCGCCTCTTTCTCGATCTGCCCGACGACAGACGAGTCAGACCGGAGAGGAACCGCCGAGGCCTCGGAACTTTGGCTCCGCTTCGCCAGTGACAGTGTGGCAGGAAGTAGAACTAATAATAATAATAATAATAATAATAATAATAATAGTAGTATAAATAATAATAATATAAATATAAATAATGATAATATAAATATAAATAATGATAATAATAATAAATAATAATAATATTATTAATAATAATAAAGTATTTAAACACACAGGTAGTAATAATATAATGACTGACTTCTCAAAGCGACAGGCGTGCAGGCCGATCTTCACGAACACGGCGCTGCCGGCGTCCAGGTGACTCCCCTCGATGGTGATCCTGGTTCCCCCCGACAACGGCCCGGTGGACGGCACCACGCGGGTGAAGTACGGAGACTGAGGAGGGACAAGGGAGCTTCAACACACACACACACACACAGAGAGAGACACACACAGACACAGAGAGAGACACACACACACACACAGATACACTCACACACACTCACCACGAAGGTGAAGGCCTTGGTGGACACGGCCTTGTAGTCGGGGTTGTTGCAGTCCCTCACACACACCTCCACCTGCGCCTCCTGCACCCGGTAGCCGGTGGCGTCGTTCAGCCGGCACACGATCCTGAGAGAGGAAGGGGGGGGGCATTGTCAGTGTGTGTGTGTGTGGGGGGGGCATTGTCAGTGTGTGTGTGTGTGTGTGTCAAACAAAATCAAAAGCCTCATTCATAAAAATAACAAAAAAGGTGTAACACATGTTCCATTAGAGGACATCTGCAGTGTGTCTGCACGACACACACACACACACACTGGACACACACACACTGGACACACACACACACACACTGGACACACACACACTGGACACACACACACTGGAGACACACACACACTGGACACACACACACACACACTGGAGACACACACACACACTGGACACACACACACTGGAGACACACACACTGGACACACACACACACACACACTGGACACACACACACACGCTTAACCCACTGGAGACACACTTGACTGTTAATTAGCCAGAAAGAACGAATGAGACGAGGGAGAAAGGGCAAGAGAGCGGAGAGAGAGAGAGAGAGACAGAGAGAGAGAGAGAGAGGGGGAGAGAGCGAGGGAGAGCGAGAGAGAGAGAGAGAGGGAGAGGGAGAGAGACAGAGAGAGAGAGACATACAGAGAGAGGGAGGGAGAGCGAGAGAGAGAGAGAGAGAGAGGGAGAGGGAGAGAGACAGAGACAGAGAGAGAGAGAGAGAGGGAGAGAGACAGAGAGAGAGAGACATACAGAGAGAGGGAGGGAGAGAGAGAGAGAGAGACATTCAGAGAGAGGAAGGGAGAGAGAGAGAGAGAGAGAGAGAGAGAGAGAGAGAGAGAGAGAGAGAGAGAGCGAGAGAGGAGAGAGGAGGGGAGAGAGAGAGAGAGAGAGACAGAGACAGAGAGAGAGACAGACAGAGAGAGAGGGGGAGAGAGCGAGGGAGAGCGA
>NC_079405.1:28629508-28657008 GCF_029220125.1 Pseudoliparis swirei | reverse complement strand
ACGAAAGAGAGGAGGACGAAGGAGAGGAGGAACGATGGAGAGAGGGATGAAGGAGAGGAGGAACGAAAGAGAGAGGGATGAAGGAGAAGAGGAACGAAGGAGAGGAGGATGAAGGAGAGGAGGAACGAAGGAGAGGAGGATGAAGGAGAGGAGGAACGAAGGAGAGAGGGATGAAGGAGAGGAGGAACGAAGGAGAGGAGGATGAAGGAGAGGAGGAACGAAGGAGAGAGGGATGAAGGAGAGGAGGAACGAAGGAGAGGAGGAACGAAAGAGAGGAGGACGAAGGAGAGGAGGAACGAAGGAGAGAGGGATGAAGGAGAGGAGGAACGAAGAAGAGAGGGATGAAGGAGAGGAGGAACGAAGGAGAGAGGGATGAAGGAGAAGAGGATGAAGGAGAGGAGGAACGAAGGAGAGAGGGATGAAGGAGAGGAGGAACGAAGGAGAGAGGGATGAAGGAGAGAGGGATGAAGGAGAGGAGGAACGAAGGAGAGAGGGATGAAGGAGAGGAGGAACGAAGGAGAGAGGGATGAAGGAGAGGAGGACGAAGGAGAGGAGGAACGAAGGAGAGGAGGAACGAAGGAGAGGAGGAATGAAAGAGAGGAGGATGAAGGAGAGAGGGATGAAGGAGAGGAGGAACGAAAGAGAGAGGGATGAAGGAGAGGAGGAACGAAGGAGAGAGGGGTGAAGGAGAGGAGGACGAAGGAGAGGAGGAACGAAGGAGAGAGAGATGAAGGAGAGGAGGAACGAAAGAGAGAGGAATGAAGGAGAGAGGGATGAAGGAGAGAGGGATGAAGGAGACAGGAACGAAGGAGAGAGGGATGAAGGAGAGAGGGACGAAGGAGAGGAGGATGAAGGAGAGGAGGAACGAAGGAGAGAGGGATGAAGGAGAGAGGGACGAAGGAGAGAGGGATGAAGGAGAGAGGGATGAAGGAGAGAGGAACGAAGGAGAGAGGGATGAAGGAGAGAGGGATGAAGGAGAGAGGGACGAAGGAGAGGAGGAACGAAGGAGAGGAGGACGAAGGAGAGAGGAACGAAGGAGAGAGGAATGAAGGAGAGAGGGATGAAGGAGAGAGGGATGAAGGAGAGAGGAACGAAGGAGAGAGGGATGAAGGAGAGAGGGACGAAGGAGAGGAGGATGAAGGAGAGGAGGAACGAAGGAGAGAGGGATGAAGGAGAGAGGGACGAAGGAGAGGAGGAACGAAGGAGAGAGGGACGAAGGAGAGGAGGAACGAAGGAGAGGAGGACGAAGGAGAGAGGAACGAAGGAGAGAGGAATGAAGGAGAGAGGGATGAAGGAGAGAGGAACGAAGGAGAGGGGGACGAAGGAGAGGAGGATGAAGGAGAGGAGGAACGAAGGAGAGAGGGATGAAGGAGAGAGGGACGAAGGAGAGAGGAACGAAGGAGAGAGGGATGAAGGAGAGAGGGACGAAGGAGAGAGGGATGAAGGAGAGAGGGACGAAGGAGAGGAGGAACGAAGGAGAGGAGGATGAAGGAGAGGAGGATGAAGGAGAGAGGAACGAAGGAGAGAGGGGTGAAGGAGAGAGGGACGAAGGAGAGAGGAACGAAGGAGAGAGGGATGAAGGAGAGGAGGAACGAAGGAGAGAGGGGTGAAGGAGAGAGGGACGAAGGAGAGAGGGACGAAGGAGAGAGGGATGAAGGAGAGGAGGATGAAGGAGAGAGGAACGAAGGAGAGAGGAACGAAGGAGAGAGGGGTGAAGGAGAGAGGGACGAAGGAGAGAGGGGTGAAGGAGAGAGGGACGAAGGAGAGAGGAACGAAGGAGAGAGGGATGAAGGAGAGGAGGATGAAGGAGAGAGGGATGAAGAAGAGAGGGATGAAGGAGAGGAGGAACGAAGGAGAGAGGGATGAAGGAGAGAGGAACGAAGGAGAGGAGGAACGAAGGAGAGAGGGATGAAGGAGAGGAGGATGAAGGAGGGAGGGACGAAGGAGAGGAGGAACGAAGGAGGGAGAGAGAAGGAGGGAGAGAGAAGGAGAGGGAGCAAAGGGCTTCACGCCTCACACGGCGTTCACACCAGGCGCCGCATGTCGGTCCCGGTGGCGAGCTGCAGGGCCGGTGACCCGGGTCACAGTGAGACCAGGACCACCACGAGGACCAGGACCACCACTAGGACCAGGACCACCGCGGGTACCCGGTGCAGCAGATGGGAACGCCACGGTGCTGAGACGCCTTGGCTCACACACACACACAACCACCCACTATGACTCCTCAGGTGTGTGTGTGTGTGTGTGCAGCCATCATCTCTAATCATGTCAGCGTGATCCGCCTCCTGGCCGGCCCATCTGTGTTGTCACAGTGAAGGCTCCTCCTCCTCCTCCTCCTTCTCCTCCTCCTCCTCCTCCTCCTCACTTCCTTCCCTCTCTGCTAAACCGGACTAATGAGTCCACTTTGATCTGCTTCAGTTTCCATAGGGTAATAAACACACGCCTGTTAGAAACGGCGTGCTGTCACTTGACTCCTCCCCCTTTTGACCCCGGCCTCGTTTGTTGTTTTCGGAAGGCGAGTTGCTAGGCAACGCACGCCAAACTTTTAACAGCGCTAAGAGAAGAGCTGCTCTTGACATTTAGCAGCTCCATGCCATGTTTATTTTAGTGTGTGTGTGTGTGTGTGTGTGTGTGTGTGTGTGTGTGTATGGAGGGGGGCTCTCTGGTCTCCCAGACCTGCTAACATGATAGTAGTAACTACATTTGGTATAATTTAACACACACATATATATGGATATATATATAAATATATATTTATAGTCATAGTGATGTCATATATATATTAGGGCTGTGAAACGATTACAATTTTTAATCAGGTTAATCACAGGTTTCTGTGGATTAATCATGATTAATCACATATATACACTTACAGGGCTCTCAAGACAGGCAAGAGCTCCGAGAAGAGTTGTTGACGGGGGGGGGGTGCAAGTGACTTTTTTCCGTCCCGATGTGCGCGCACACGCCGGCATCCGAGCTCTGCGGCGCGCGAGCCGGAGCTCTGAGTCGTGTTAACGCGACACTAGAGACAGAATGACACGCTGCTGGAGAGACGACCAACAACAGACGGATTGGAAGCTCATTCTGCGCATTCGTTAAATGCGTAAAAAAACAACAACTAATTAATACTGTCATTTAATTAACTGAGTTAACGCGTCATTTTTCACAGCACTAATATATATATGACATCATTGTGTGTGACATCACCGTGTGACATCACCGTGTGACATCACCGTGTGTGACATCACCGCGTGTGACATCACCGTGTGTGACATCACCGTGTGACATCACCGTGTGTGACATCACCGTGTGACATCACCGTGTGACATCACCGTGTGTGACATCACCGTGTGACATCACCGTGTGTGACATCACCGTGTGTGACATCACCGTGTGACATCACCGTGTGTGACATCACCGTGTGTGACATCACCGTGTGACATCACCGTGTGTGACATCACCGTGTGTGACATCACCGTGTGTGACATCACCGCGTGTGACATCACCGTGTGACATCACCGTGTGACATCACCGTGTGACATCACCGCGTGTGACATCACCGTGTGACATCACCGTGTGACATCACCGTGTGTGACATCACCGTGTGACATCACCGTGTGTGACATCACCGTGTGTGACATCACCGTGTGACATCACCGTGTGTGACATCACCGTGTGACATCACCGTGTGACATCACCGTGTGACATCACCGTGTGACATCACCGTGTGTGACATCACCGTGTGACATCACCGTGTGACATCACCGTGTGACATCACCGTGTGTGACATCACCGCGTGTGACATCACCGTGTGACATCACCGTGTGTGACATCACCGCGTGTGACATCACCGTGTGACATCACCGTGTGACATCACCGTGTGACATCACCGTGTGTGACATCACCGTGTGACATCACCGTGTGTGACATCACCGTGTGTGACATCACCGTGTGTGACATCACCGTGTGACATCACCGTGTGTGACATCACCGTGTGACATCACCGTGTGACATCACCGTGTGTGACATCACCGCGTGTGACATCACCGTGTGACATCACCGTGTGACATCACCGTGTGACATCACCGCGTGTGACATCACCGTGTGACATCACCGTGTGACATCACCGTGTGACATCACCGTGTGACATCACCGTGTGACATCACCGTGTGTGACATCACCGTGTGACATCACCGTGTGTGACATCACCGTGTGACATCACCGTGTGTGACATCACCGCGTGTGACATCACCGTGTGACATCACCGTGTGACATCACCGTGTGTGACATCACCGTGTGTGACATCACCGTGTGTGACATCACCGCGTGTGACATCACCGTGTGTGACATCACCGTGTGACATCACCGTGTGACATCACCGTGTGTGACATCACCGTGTGACATCACCGTGTGTGACATCACCGTGTGTGACATCACCGTGTGACACATCACCGTGTGACACATCACCGTGTGACATCACCGGCCTCAGGTGGTCCCGGCCTCACCTTGAGGATCTTGGGGTGGGCGCAGCGGCTGCCGGCCGTGGCGGCGTGCATCCAGCTGCTCGCCACGGGGGGGCACTCCTGCCTCAGGGAGCACTTCCTGTCATGGACGCACCAGCCACACTCGAAGCGAGGGTTGGCCTTCAGGCACATGCCACAGCTCCCCCTCAGGGCGTAGCACTTATACAGGTGGGCTGCGGGGGAGGAGGAAGGAAATAAATATCATTTCGAATTATATAAAAAACAAATAAATAAGTTAAAATTTTTAGTAGTTGTTTAACATTTTTTAAAATAAATAACAGAAGAATAAGAACACATTTTAATACGATTGTTTCTGTACTTTGGATCTGTAGATGACTGTCTAATAGTCTTATTATTGTCTAATAGTCTTATTTAATAGTCTTATTATTGTCTAATAGTCTTATTTAATAGTCTTATTACTGTCTAATAGTCTTATTATTGTCTAATAGTCTTATTTAATAGTGTTATTATTGCCTAAAAGTCTTATTTTTTTCTAACAGTCTTATTATTATCTAACAGTCTTATTACTGTCTAATAGTCTTATTGTCTAATAGTCTTATTTTTGTCTAACAGTCTTATTACTGTCTAATAGACATAGGAGTCTTCCGTTGGAGTCTTCGGGGGTGGCTGAGTATTTCCCCATTTTGTGAATATGTGTGTCTTTTCCATACCTGTGCGTATCTCTACTCGTAGTTCATATAGGACTCGCTCATTCATGTACCGGAACCCCTCCTCTGTTATCCTTCCCACCCGTTCTACTCACACCCAGCACCTGGTCACAGGAGGCCTCTGGAACTGTCAGTAAGCCAACCGCAAGGCCGACTTCATCTCTGGCTTTGCCTTGGAGCAGTGGCTTGACTTCCTGGCTCTCACTGAGACCTGAATCACAGCAGACAACACGTCTACCCCGGCTGCTCTCTCCTCTGCCTTCTCCTTCAGCCACACACCCAGAGCCTCTGGTCGGGGTGGAGGTACAGGTTTACTCATCTCACCCACATGGTGTTTCTGTCCCTACCCGCTTCCACTCTTTATCCCACTGACTTTTGAGTTTCATGCGGTGACCGTTACTCATCCGGTTCAACTTCACATTGTTGTTCTCTACCGTCCCCCTGGTTCTTTGGGAGATTTCTTGGAAGAGCTAGACGTCCTCCTATCGAACTTCGCGGAACACGGCCCCCCGCTCATCCTTCTGGGTGACTTTAACATCCAGACAGAGAAGTCATGTGATCTCTTACTCTTACTGTCTTCCTTTAACCTCTCACTCAGTCCCTCCCCTCCTACTCACAAAGCCGGCAACCACCTTGACTACATTTTCACAAGAAACTGCTCTACCTCTAACCTCACTGTGACTCCTCTCCATGTCTCTGACCACTTCTTCATCTCTTACTCTCTCGCTCTCTGGTACTGACAACCCACCCATATCTACAGACTCTGCACCTGTACGCCGCAACATTCGCACCCTCTGCCCCTCCTCTCTGGCCTCCTCTGTCCTATCTGCTCTCCCTCAACTGACTGCTTCTCACTCATGCATCCTAACTCTGCCGCAGACACTCTCCTGTCTTCCCTGTTTTCATCTCTTGATTCTCTTTGCTCTTTTAAGACACGACCGGTTCGGAAATCCTCTCCGGCTCCGTGGTTGTCGGACTCGGTGCCGAGAGAGCCACCCTGCGGCGGAAAGAAAATGGCGCAAATCGAATCAAGCGGAAGACTTGCTCTTCTATCAATCTCTCCTCCTCCTTTTCTTCCTGTATCTCTGCAGCCAAAAGCTCGTTCTACCTGTCCAAAATTCAGTCTTCCTTGTCTAACCCCAAAAACTCTTCTCTATCTTTTCCAACCTCCTTGATCCCCCCTGTCCCCCTCCTCCTTCCACCCCTTTTCCCCGCCACTTTGTCGACTACTTTACAAACAAGATAGACGACATACGCTCCTCCTTTACTGATCCATCTTCTATCACCTCACGAACACTAACTTCTTCATCCCCCTCTCTTTCCTCTTTCACCCCCTTGTCTCCCAATCAAGTTCTTAGCTTGGTGACCTCCGCCCGACCGACCACCTGCGCCCTTGACACCGTCCCGTCTCCCATTCTCCAGGCTATTGCTCCTGATCTTCTGTCCTTTCTCACCCATCTTATTAACAGCTCCCTCTCAACTGGCTGTTTCCCTAACTCTCTGAAGGAGGCGAGAGTCAACCCTCTCCTGAAGAAACCCACGCTCGACCCGTCTGAAGTCAGCAACTACAGACCGGTCTCTCTTCTTCCTTTTCTCTCCAAAACTCTGGAGCGAGCTATCTTGAGCCAAGTGTCCTCCTGTCTCCACAGTAACAACCTTCTTGACCCTCACCAGTCTGGATTCAAGGCCGGCCACTCAACAGAGACTGGCCTCCTGGCTGTCTCTGAGCAGCTTCACACTGCTAGAGCAGCCTCTCTCTCCTCTGTCCTTATCCTTCTCGACCTTTCTGCAGCATTTGACACCGTGAACCACCAGATCCTGATCTCTTCTCTTCAGGACCTGGGGATCTCAGGCACTGCACTCGCTCTTTTCTCTTCCTACCTTAAAGACCGCACCTACCGGGTAACTTGGAGAGGATCTGTGTCTGATCCTTGTCCTCTCACTACTGGGGTTCCTCAAGGCTCCGTCCTGGGTCCCCTCCTCTTCTCTCTGTACACAAATTCTCTCGGCTCTGTCATTCGTTCGCATGGCTTCTCCTACCATAGCTATGCTGATGACACCCAACTGATCTTCTCGTTTCCACCGTCCGAAACACAGGTGGCGGCACGAATCTCTGCCTGTCTGACCGACATCTCTCAGTGGATGTCTGCTCACCACCTGAAGATCAACCCTGACAAGACTGAGCTACTATTCCTTCCAGGGAAAGGCTCCCCCACCCACGACCTGACTACCACCTTCACCAGCTCAGTGTTGGCCCCTACCCTGACTGCCAGGAACCTCGGGGTGACACTCGACAGTCAACTCTCCCTGACGGCCAACATCGCTGCGACGACGCGTTCCTGTAGGTACATGCTGCACAACATCAGGAGAACACGTCCTCTTCTTACTCAGAAGGCGGCGCAGGTTCTGATCCAGGCTCTGGTCATTTCACGCCTCGACTACTGCAACTCCCTCCTGGCTGGTCTACCTGCTAAGGCCATCCGACCCCTGCAGCTCATCCAGAATGCAGCAGCTCGACTGGTCTTCAGCCTCCCGAAATTCACCCACACCACTCCGCTCCTTCGATCTCTCCACTGGTTACCGGTGGCTGCTCGCATCCGCTTCAAAACACTGGTTCTGGCGTACCGTGCTCTAGACGGATCGGGCCCCGTCTACATCCGGGATGTGGTCACACTGTACACCCCGGCACGTTCGCTCCGCTCGGCAACAGCCAATCGACTTGTGACTACTGCACCTCGAGCTAATCACTCTACATCCAGACTGTTTGCTGTCCTGGCTCCTCAGTGGTGGAACGAGCTCCCCACTGACATCAGGACAGCAGAAAGTCTCTACATCTTCCGTCGGAGACTGAAAACACACCTTTTCCGACTATATCTGGATTAAAACACAGATTTGCACTTCAGTGGCTCTTAAATAGCACTTACTTATGGTACTTTTGTAGTTCGACTATGTTGAGGAAATGTTACTTCCTGTATTCTTGTTGTTCTTAGTTTGTACTCTAGGTTGAAATGCACTTATTGTAAGTCGCTTTGGATAAAAGCGTCTGCTAAATGACATGTAATGTAATGTAATGTAATAGTCTTATTACTGTCTAATAGTCTTATTACTGTCTAATAGTCTTATTTTTGTCTAACAGTCTTATTATTATCTAATAGTCTTATTACTGTCTAATAGTCTTATTACTGTCTAATAGTCTTATTACTGTCTAAGTCTTATTATTGTCTAATAGTCTTATTTAATAGTCTTATTACTGTCTAATAGTCTTATTACTGTCTAATAGTCTTATTATTGCCATTTCTATGACGTTCCTTATATACTGTAAGCCTAAATAAGTATATTTATTATTTTTGAACAAAAGGATCAATGTTATTTTTTACAACATGAATATCAAACATTTCCAGGACTTTTTTCCAAAACTTTTGGGATTTAATTTCGTTTTCAAGGACTTTTCCAGGCCTGGAAATAATTATCTTTAAATTCCAGGACTTGTGTGTATATAATAATAATAATAATAATAATAATAATAATAATAATGCATTGAATTTATATAGCGCTTTTCAAAGTACTCAAAGACACTTTACATCACATCATTAAAACATCCTACAAGCTGTACAATAAAATGACAATAAAAAGAAAATAGATAAAAGCAATAAGAGCGTAGAGCACACCATCACACATTAAAACAGGTGAACAGGTGGGTTTTGATTTGTGGAAATGAAATCTAGAGGCTGAGAGGAGATTCAAGAATACTTCCATGCTGCATGTGAGGGCCTCACCTTGGATGTTGAACGGGTTGTCGATGACGAAGTTCCCGTTCCAGACCACCGACAGGTTGACCGGCAGGTCGCTGATGTCGTTGCCCTCGTAGTTGTACTGGAGGAACAAAAGAAGAACCACAAGAACATGAGACGTCACAGTCATGTCCGCACACCTCAAGCCATCATCTCCTCTCACCAATAACACGGCCAGAAGACGTCGGGGTCTTTTAATGAAATATTAAATTAGTGCTCCGGATCGGGTCGCACAGCGGAGGGAAGAGGATGAAAGACGAGCCGCTTCGTGACTTCACCGCGCCGCGCGGAGCAGATGAAGAGATTGAATCCCCGTCACCGGGTGACTCCCTCCATCCCCGTGATGAACGGAAAGCCTAATATACCTCCTCACAATGATATTCTCATCCAATTTCTATTTCGTATCCTGAACTAATAAGAGTGGAAACGTAATCGACTCGTCGGCATTAAACGCTTTTATGGACTCGCTTTAAATGAGACGACGTGCTGACTGAAGGAATACAAGAGGAAGAGCCCCCCCCACCCCTCCCCGACATCAATAAATACATTATCAACGTCCGTTATCACCAATCACCAAAAAGCAGCTTTAGACGTTGCATCCTCTCTCTCTCACAAACACGCACACTTGTAATCGCAACTCCGTGAGGACCTTGACTAGGAGGTATCACGTGGGGATACCACTTTCTAAATTTAATAACAGCATACTTTTGTTTGCATAAACTTTTGGGGGTTCCTGGGAAACAAAATATTAACTCAAATATAAATATTTCTAAAATTTAGAAAACTTAATTTTGACAGATTTTGTGTTGTAGGCCTACACACACACACACTTGTAATCGCAGCCCCGTGAGGGCCATGACTAGCAGGTGTCTCGTGGGGACACCCCTTTCTAAATTGAATAACAGCATAATTTTGATCGCATACAATTTTGGGGGGTCATGGGAAACAAAATATGAACTCAAGTTTGAATATTTCTCAAATTTAGAAAGCTTCATTGACAGGTATTGTGTTGTAGGCCTACACACACACACACCTCAGTGCTCATTCGTATAGAGCCTGATATTTAGCGTGAGTAACCACTCCACCCGTTAGTCGTCTCTGGGACACAGACAGCTGCTGAGGCCTGGGAGAGGCCGCGTTGACCTCCTGACCTCAGGACCACCTGGTCACCATCTCCAGTGACCCGAGGCTGACGGGTAGCAGGACGCTTCTCTTCCGGTGCTGATGCATCCGATGTGAAAGCACCGAGCCGGAGGCTACGCGGCCCTCACAGATTCAATCGGGCTACAACTCCACTCGTGATGCTACCGGATTTATCTCGACATCTGTAATAACAGTCAATTGGAATGTATTTGAAGGGCGGAAAAAATGACCAAGACATGTACAAAGAAGAAGATTAGAGAATGAGAAGGCAAAGTCACAATGTGAGAGCGGCTGATTAATTCATTGGGCGATTAACATCCAGCGGGGCCTGGAGGCGGTGGAGCTGATACCCAAATGAAGCAAGAAGTCTGAGCAGCTCAGAATAAATACTAGTAGGTTTATTTTTAGCGGAAATTCTCCCTCTCTTTTTTTTTTTTAGAAGAAGTGTTTCAGGCACATTTTGAATCCTTATTTATTTAGTAGCCGTGATCTAAAGAGGAAACCTTCACCAGAGTACCTCTACCTTTTTAGAAAGTTAGAGAGAGATGGAGAGAGCGAGAGCAACAGAGAGAGACAGAGAGACAGATAAAGAGACAGAGAGAGAGAGAGAGTCTACGATTAAATGAATACATACGCTGCATCAATAATATAAATGGTTATTCGTGACAGTCCTGATGATTTGGTGAAGGGAAACCTTCTCCTTCAGTGAGCTGCTGCCTGAGGGTCACATGGAGGAGGAGGCGACACGAAAAGACCAATAAATACTGGAGGGAGGCAGAAAGGCATGAAGCGAGGGTTGAGAGACGGAGGAGTGGAACAAGAGGAAATGGTGGAGAAAGGGATGGAGGAAGTGGATAGGGGAGGACGGGTGGAGGGATGGAGAGGTGACGGTGTGTTATTCTGTGGACGCCATTTACACACGACTGAGAGGCTGGAGGCCGAGCCGCCGGCCGAAGGGAAATTGGCATTTTCAATTTGTTCTCCGACACGTCCGCCTTGGTCCTTCACACATTCCTCTGCAGCCTCTCTCTCTCTCTCTATCTCAACCATTCATCACCCCTTCGCTCTGCCTCTTTACAACCCCCCCCCCCCCCACAGTAAAACTGGAGCAGAATCCTTTATCGCGTATCCCAAACATGTCCAGAGAAACCACATGTGCACACTATAAATATAGGGGAAGCTTTCCGAGGGACGCCGGCTAACGCACGCCAGCTAACGCACGCCAGCTAACGCACGCCAGCTAACGGCCGCCAGCTAATGCACAAGAGACGCACGCTAGCTAACGCCTGAGAGACGGATCACGCTCGTCAACAGGGGGAATACAGAATAAATAAATAAAAACACACGAACGCACAGGGAGACAAACATGTTTTTGGATCTCGCCGATTATTTTCTCTCCACTGAAGTCCGAACATATGACCCCCCCCCCCCCCCCTTCAGACCACCCAGTCTGCCTGGGAACAAGAGCGCTTCCTCACCGGGCGGAGATGCAAAGAACAGACGAGTGTGTCTGAGTGTTGGCATGCAAAGACAATCAGAGAGAAGAAAGACTGGAGAACCAGAGGGAAAGGGAGAGAGAGAGAGACAGAGAGAGAGAAAGAGAGGGAGAGAGGGAGAGAGAGAGAGAGAGAGAGAAAGAGAGCGAGAGAGGGAGAGAAAGAGAGGGAGAGAGAGAGTGGGAGGGAGAGAGAAAGAGAGGGAGAGAGAGAGAGCGAGAAAGAGAGACTGACGAGATAAAACAGACGGCCAGAAGAAGAAAAGGGGAGGGAGACGGTGAGGAAGTGAGAGAAAGAGAGAGGAGGAGATAACAGATGTGTGCGTATGGACCTCTTCAGCCCTGCTTTACAAACACACACACACACACCTTCTAGTCTATTTACACACACACCTGTGGATGTGCTATAACAACACTGCCTGCCTTCCATGTTACAGGTATGCATGTGTTAACTCGAGGGGGGTGGGGGGGGAACTGGGATCTGCTCCAGTGTGTAGTAGTTGTGTCCATTCACTCAACAACAACACTCATGTACGTGTGTGTGTAATGGCGGGGGAGGGGGAGGTTATGATCCAAAGCTCATCAAACATTCATCGTGCACCGCCGGTGAACACACACGCACACACACGCACACACACACAGCCAATTAAAGCAGTGTGTAGTGCAGGTCCAGTGTTTATCTCATTAAACCGGGCCGAGCTCCGCTGAGCCGTCTCTCCACCGACCGGCGCCGCGGCCTCATTAGTCTTGTGTGTGTGTGTGTGTGTGTGTGTGTCTGTGTGTCAGTGTGTGTGTGTGTCTGTACTTTCACTTCCTCCTATATCATTTACAGTACATGTTACAGTCAGTTCTACGTCTTTGATCCCATGAACTACAGAAAGTTTTTTTTCAAAGAGTCTGAGAAGTTTGAATCACACAGACACACACACACACACACACACACACACACACACACACACACACACACACACACACACACAGGGCTTTGTGTTGACTGCCTCTTCTCTTCATCTCTCCATCCTTCTCTCTCGTCTGCCTTTTCTTCTCCACATGTGTACGGCTGCTTTCCTCTTCTGCAGTTTTCCTGTGTGTGTGTGTGTGTGCGCCTGTGTGTGTCTGTCTGTGTGTGTCTGTGTGTGCGCGTGTGTACAGGCGTCCTTCTCCGCTGTCCGACTGCAATTCATCATCATTTCATCTGCCTTAATTGGATGCCATCAGGACACCTGATACCCCATCTCTCCTTTAACAAACTGCTGCACACACACACCAGATTACCCACAATGCCTCACTCACCGCGGTCCTCTGGCACTGGATGGAGGTGCTGTTGAAGCGCAGCGCGGGCACCATGAGCACCTCCTCCTGGACGTGGAACACACACTCGTAGTTCCTCTGGCCCGACTGCGGCTGCGGCAGGTTCCTGGCGGCCAGCGTGATGGCCTTCGTCACGCCGACGGGGATGAAGATCTGGGTGGAGGGGAGGATCTGAGGGCAGTCCTGAGGGGGGGGAGGGACATGGGTGAAGTGGGACATGACTATTCTCTGGTGTTAAGTCTCTACAGAGGTGTGTAGAGGCCCATCCATGTTCTAATGGTACATTGTGTTATCGCCTTAGAAGACGAGCGGAGGGGTAGAACCCCCTTTAAACCCTTTTTATGTTCATGAAAACAGTTATGCTGCTGAGAGAAGCTTTAAAACTGGCCTTCCTTTGAAGAAGAAGAAGAAGAAGAAGAAGTGTTAATGAGAGAGAGAGAGAAGGAGCAGGAGGAAGAGAGTGGAGAGGGAAGTGAAACGCATGTGAAAGACTGACGGAAACGAGGGATGAAACAGAAAAGGCTGAGAGGAAGAAAAAAAGGAAAGAATCAGAAACAATGAATAGAGAAAGAAGAGAAGACATCTTAGAGGAACCCCCCCAAAATAATCCCATTCCGGCTATAAATAATTTAATTAGCCGCCTCAGAGATGTGAGGAAAAAATAACAAGATAAATAATGAAGTAAAGCGATATGGGAGAGGGGGGGGGGGGGCGGGGCATAAGAAAACCAAGACGCCGTTAACCCTGAACCTTATAATCACACGAGATATTAACATATATATATTAATATTATAATGATATCTAAATGTAGATCTATTTATATATATATTATATTTATATATATATATACAAAATATATATATATATATATAAATATATAAATACTAAAGTGAAACAAACAAAAAAACACTGCAAGTGTGCATTATTATAAAATAAAATGAGTTGCACGGTGCATGTGTGTCAGTGTGTGTTTGTGTGTAGATGTAGTGTGAGTGTGTGTGTGTTTGTGTGTAGATGTAGTGTGTGTGTGTGTGGGGGGGGGGGGGGCAACATGTAGAGCAGCAGGAAGGGAAAGGAGACTTTGAAGCTTTAAAGAGAATGAGAGAGTGTCCACCCACGTCCCTCCTCTCCTAGAGGGGAGAGAGGGGGGGGGGGGGGAGAGAGAGAGAGAGAGGGGAGAGAGATGAAGAGGAAATGGGAAAAGTGAGATGAAGAGGAACGCGTGTCACAAATGTTATTCAGCGAGGATTATCAAAGTGTCCTCCAGATGTGTACACACACACACACACATATACACACATGTACACACACATATATATACACACACACACACATACATATATATAGACACACACACACACTCATATATACACACACACACATATATATACACACACACACACATATATACACACACACACATGTACAGACACACACACATATACACACACACATATATATACACACACACACATACATATACACACACACACACATATACACACACACACATATATATATACACACACACATATACACACACACACATATATATCCACACACACACACACACACTCAGAGACTAAAGCAGCGTAGACAAACACACATGTATACATGTACAAACACACGTACAGCGAGGCCCCTCAAGTGGCCTACAATGTGTGTGTGTCTGTGTGTGTGTCTTTGTGTGTGTGTGTGTCTGTGTGTGTGTCTTTGTGTGTGTGTGTCTGTGTGTTTCTGCTCAGTGTCGCAGCAGCAGGGTAAACACGGTGTGCCAGAATGTCACAAACTGGAGGCTCCATCACACACCACCTCCAGAGCGTGTGTGTCTGTGTGTAGGTGTGTGTCTGTGTGTGTCTGTGTGTGTAGGTGTGTGTCTGTGTGTGTGTGTAGGTGTGTGTCTGTGTATGAGTGTGTGTGTGTGTTTTTGTATTTATTTATTCTTTATTATATATATAAATATATATAATATTTATACGTATAATAATAATATATATTATATACATTTCATATATATATATATATTTATTAAATATATATATCATTATAATATCTATAATGTATATATATATATATATATAGATATAATGTATCTGCAGCCCTATGGACGTTGACCCCGGTCCTCACCTCGGAGCCGTTGACCCCCGGTCCTCACCTCGGAGCCGTTGACCCCCCCCCCCCCGGTCCTCACCTGGGAGCCGTTGACGCGGCCCTCGTGGAAGGAGCAGTCGTTGGCGTTGTGGGTGCACAGGTGTCTGTATTTACACCAGTGACACGGGAAGGGTCCGTCCACACAGGAGAGGCAGCTGGGGGGAGAGGCCGTCAGTCACTGCTATACACAAATAGATATATTATATATTATAGACAACGCTTCAGAACACATCTTTACAGTCAGTGATGTGGACGCAGCTCAAGTGAAGAACCTGAACCGGGTCAAACTGCCAGAGGTCAAACTAAAAGGTTTACTAAAAACTGAAAAATAATGTTCATTTCAGAGTTATACAAAACCAAACTATTGATTTATGTTATCTCCGATTGTTTATCTGGATAAGATGAGAAATAAAAAATACAGTAACAATATTAAATATACAGAGGAATAAATATTAATATATACACGGTTATCATAAAAATGTAAAGAGCACTCGAGAAAATAAACTTTATGCATTTCAATAAAAACTGGAGAAATTATATACATATATTATATATATACATATACATTATATATACATATATATATAATATATACACATATATATATATTATCTATGATATATACAGGACTGTCTCAGAAAATTAGAATATTGTGATAAAGTTCTTTATTTTCTGTAATGCAATTAAAAAAACAAAAATGTCATGCATTCTGGATTCATTACAAATCAACTGAAATATTGCAAGCCTTTTATTCTTTTAATATTGCTGATTATGAACACAGCTTAAGAAAACTCTAAAATCCTATCTCATAAAATTTGAATATTTCCTCAGACCAAGTAAAAAAAAAGATTTATAACAGCCGAGTGTTTGTCAAGGCTCAGGAAACCCTTGCAGGTGTTTCGAGTTAATTAGACAATTCAAGTGATTTGTTTAATACCCTACTAGTATACTTTTTCATGATATTCTAATATTTAGAGATAGGATATTTGAGTTTTCTTAAGCTGTAAGCCATAATCAGCAATATTAAAAGAATAAAAGGCTTGCAATATTTCAGTTGATTTGTAATGAATCCAGAATGCATGACATTTTTGTTTTTTTAATTGCATTCCAGAAAATAAAGAACTTCATCACAATATTCTAATTTTCTGAGACAGTCCTGTATGTGTATATATATATATAATATGTATATATATATATATATAATGTATATGTATATATATATATATGTACAGGACTGTCTCAGAAAATTAGAATATTGTGATGAAGTTCTTTATTTTCTGTAATGCAATTAAAAAAACAAAAATGTCATGCATTCTGGATTCATTACAAATCAACTGAAATATTGCAAGCCTTTTATTCTTTTAATATTGCTGATTATGGCTTACAGCTTAAGAAAACTCAAATATCCTATCTCTAAATATTAGAATATCATGAAAAAGTATACTAGTAGGGTATTAAACAAATCACTTGAATTGTCTAATTAACTCGAAACACCTGCAAGGGTTTCCTGAGCCTTGACAAACACTCGGCTGTTATAAATCTTTTTTTTTACTTGGTCTGAGGAAATATTAAAATTTTATGAGATAGGATTTTAGAGTTTTCTTAAGCTGTAAGCCATAATCAGCAATATTAAAAGAATAAAAGGCTTGCAATATTTCAGTTGATTTGTAATGAATCCAGAATGCATGACATTTTTGTTTTTTTAATTGCATTACAGAAAATAAAGAACTTTATCACAATATTCTAATTTTCTGAGACAGTCCTGTATATATATAATGTGTATGTATATATATATAATGTATATATATATAATGTATATGTATATATATAGAATGTGTATGTATATATATATACATTATATATATATATAATGTATATATATACATTATATATATATATATATAATGTATATATATGTTATACACTGTCTGGCTCCTGTCTGTTGAACACCAGCTCACACCGGTTCCTCCACCTTTCCTCTTACGCTGTCACACCTCCTTCCTCTCTGCATCCCACGTTCATCAGTCAACATCCCAAACTCTTCTCCTCCTCCCTTCCTCCCCCCATCTCCCACCTCTCCTCTCATTCATCTCTCCGTCTCTTCTCTACCTCCGGTGATCTTCTTCACAATCCTCCTCTCTGCATACAGCAGGGTGTCTACAGGAATAAACAAGTGAAATTTAAGACTTTTTAAGACTTTTTAAGACCACGTTTAAATAAAATGTAAGACCTAACTTGTGATGGAAATACAAATCAAAAGTGGAAATATACATTAATCTAAACACTGTTTGTTCAAAATGAACAGGATGGTGTAATGCGAAAGGATAACACAAAAATGTCATTGCTGTTGTATTTATTAATACAACATTTTCAGAACATTTAGGTCCCATGAACAAATGCGTATAACATCAAGTAAATATATTTAAAAAAATACGGGCAACATATTAGTTCCTTTTGAACAAAAAAATCTATAAAATAACAAAAATAACAATTCCAGCTGCTTTTAAAATGCAAATTCATTGACATAACAGAATGAATGTATGTGTGTGTGTGTGTGTGTGTGTGTGAGTTCTCATGTCTCTATGTGATGGATGTGTGTGTCACAGGTTCATACGTCTCCTCCTGAGCTTTTGTGAATATACTAGGAAAACAATCCTTTTCAAACTATATGAATAAAAAAAATTCCAGTTGACATTTGGTCCATTCTCCTGGAAAAAAGAAAGAAAAGGCAGACATTAGCCAAACGACAGTCACCACATCTCTTCATGACACCACCACTTCAGATTAATGTCAGACTGGATCAATATGAATGAAAACTATTTTTACAAATTAAGCAACGTGAGCCATCCCTTGAGCCTAGTGAACACTAGGTAGACATATTGACAGGTAAACACCACTCTACTTACTACCATTATAAAACTATTTTTAATTAGTCTAATTAATGTGTAGTGCGCCTATCCATAGCTGTTATTAACTTGACACACGAGTAAAGCTTAACTATATGAAACACATACTCATATACATGAGGATAGTTACCTTCGAATTGAAAATGCCGGAAGGTTATGTTTTGATCGCCGTGTATTTATTTATTTATTTGTATGCGTGTTATTCACAAATCTCAAAAAGTATTGAACCGAATCGCATGAAATTTGGTGGGATGATTGTTTATTATCCGGGGACCAGTTGATTAGATTTTGGGATCGATCGGGTGAAAGGTCAAAGGTCAAAGGTCATGAACAGGTCAAAATCTTTTGCAGAACTCAAAAAGTATTGAACCGAATCTCATGAAATTTGGTGGGATGATTGTTTATTATCCGGGGACCAGTTGATTAGATTTTGGGATCGATCGGGTCAAAGGTCATGAACAGGTTAAAATCTTTCGCAGAACTCAAAAAGTATTGAACCAAATCGCATGAAATTTGGTGGGATGATTGTTTATTATCCGGGGACCAGTTGACTAGATTTTGGGATCGATCGGGTCAAAGGTCAAGGTCAAAGGTCATGAACAGGTCAAAATGTTCTTGAATCGCATGAAATTTGGTGGGATGATTGGTTATTATCCGGGGACCATTTGATTAGATTTTGGGATCAATCGGGTCAAAGGTCAAGGTCATGGAAAGGTCAAACTCTTTTTTTACCATAGCACGATACATTTTTGTCCAATTGGCATGCAACTAATGCCAAAATGTTCATAATTCAATGCCCAATCTTGTGATATGCGAAGGTATGCGCTCTACCGAGTGCCCATTCTAGTTAATACATATATTTATGTCAGACTTACTTTGAGATGCTGAAGTAGGTCCTGGTGTCATGGCCCATGAGCTCCACAGGATCCTGAGGGACCTGGTCATTTCACCAAGAGCGCACATGAAGTCCAGCTGTCTGCTCGTGGTGGTCTGGTCCAGAGTCTCGTGGTGGTCTGGTTCAGAGTCTCGTGGTGGTCTGGTCCAGAGTCTCGTGGTGGTCTGGTCCAGAGTCTCGTGGTGGTCTGGTCCAGAGTCTCGTGGTGGTCTGGTCCAGAGTCTCATGGTGGTCTGGTCTCATGGTGGTCTGGTCCAGAGTCTCGTGGAACAGAATGAAGAACGCACTGCAGCGTTGGACTTCGGTGATGAGCTCTTTGTTGCACGGCGCTGGATTTCCTCCGGTGACCTCCAGCGTTGTAGCGTTGACATCGTTGCTGGCGGCGGAGCAGCAGCTGGCGGCGGAGCAGCAGCTAGCGGCGGAGCAGGAGCTGGCCCCGCGGGCTGCTGTCGGCCTTCGCTAGTCTCTGTGCTTCTTGCTCTGCACGTGAGATTCCACCGCTGGAAAGTCTCCCGACACATAACGCAGCTTCAGAAGCATTTCACCGACCGTGACCAGAAACACTCGTTCTTTTCAAGCCGTTGTTGAACTTGTATCCTGCCATGTTTTCTAAACTCGTCGATGCTTCACGTTGTAGGGGATGGGACCGAATACACGGGGCCCCTTTAAGAGAAGGGGCGTGGCCCCGGTGACACCAGAGACGCCGCAGAGCGACCGGAGCAAAACACGGACCTGGTGGAACAGATTGCCTCATATTCGTAGTGACATGACACCCAAAAAATTTAAGACCAATCCAATCTGAATTTAAGACAATTTAAGACTTTTTAAGGCCTTATTTTTTGGAAAAGCAATTTAAGACTTTTTAAGACTTTTTAATGACCCGCAGACACCCTGCATACATCTCCTCTCTCCTCATTCTCTCCATCCATTCAGCCCCCGAGCCTCTTTCTCGCCATCTCTCTCCCTCTTCATCCATCCCTTTCATTAAGGCAAGATGGCGCGGCTGTGTCCAGACGCCGTCGAGGTAGCTCCGCGGAGATTGTGCGCTCTTTTAGTTTTTGTGTTTATTAGGGTCCTCGTCGACTTCGTCGTAGAGGAACCTATTAGGGTCCTCGTCGACTTCGTCGTAGAGGAACCTATTGTTATTGAAAGGATTATTCTCGGTCCGCAAGAAACGTCGACTGTCCGCACCCCGTACGCCCCAGCAGACTTAAATTCCACATGCAGAAGCAGACTGGTGAAAATTTTCATATTATTGAGTTTTCGTATTAGTACATAAAGAAATGGCTCTATAGCGCCCCCTACAAACTTTCTTTTCGGTAGCAATAGTTTTCTTCCCCCGATGACGGATTGACTTGAGATTTGGTCCAGAGGTCAGAATTGACCTGCTCTACAAAAAAGCCTCTCAGACCCCTAAGCTCCGCCTACTTAGATTTTCCGCCATTTTGAATTTTGTTAAAAACACTTTTTGTTTAACTCCTCTGAAACGCTTCGTCCAAATCATACACAACTTGCTGTGGTTCATTATCGGTTCGATGCCATCATAAATCTTTGAACGATTGTTGATATGTCATTGTTTCCAGAAGATATGGACCAATGAACATCCAAGGGGTGTGGTCTAATATGTAAAGACACCTAACTTCCAAATCACTTGGTCTATCTTCACCAAATTTGTAGCCTATGTCCACAAGGACACCCTTAACCTACCTTGATTTTTTCATAATATTTGAACATTAGGGGGCGCTACAATCAATCCCTCAAAATATGCCTTTTTGGCCTTTTTCCATGTTTTTAGGGGTTGTAAAACAGTTAACTCCTCCTAGAGCTTAAACCCGATTCATTCCAAACTTGGCCAGTATTGTCTTGAGACCTTTGTCTTGAACAATCTTTGAAAGATTTCAAAAATATTAAACTATGTGCGTTTGCCAGACCGGCAAAGAAACGCCATTCGCCATGAAAATTGACGTTGTTGTAACTCAGCCATACATAATGGGATCTGCTCCATATTTCTCATACATCATGACATAATGACCCTGGAGACATCGATATGCTAATTTTTCCATATGCTAATTTTTTTCTGGAAAGAAACGCCATTCGCCATGAAAATTGACGTTGTTGTAACTCAGCCATACATAATGGAATCTGCTCCATATTTCTCATACATCATGACATAATGACCCTGGAGACATCGATATGCTAATTTTTCCATATGCTAATTTTTTTTCTGGAAAGAAACGCCATTCGCCATGAAAATTGACGTTGTTGTAACTCAGCCATACATAATGGAATCTGCTCCATATTTCTCATACATCATGACATAATGACCCTGGAGACATCGATATGCTAATTTTTCCATATGCTAATTTTTTTCCTGGAAAGAAACGCCATTCGCCATGAAAATTGACGTTGTTGTAACTCAGCCATACATAATGGAATCTGCTCCATATTTCTCATACATCATGACATAATGACCCTGAAGACATCCATATGCTAATTTTTTTTCTGGACTTAGCGCCAACTAGTGCCACTAGGAAGTTACATGTTTTTTACTTTTATACACTGCTCCTCGCAGATTATTCAGATCGCTCTCAAAATATACCAGAATAGACTTAAGACCTCGATGATGCTTCCCTGTGGAGCTCGTAGCGACACGTTGAATCACATTCACATGTAATTTACATGACAAGGTCTAGACTTCACATGGATACACATGATGCATGTATATGTTCAAATTGTCACAGCGTCCCCTGCTGGTAACCCTGGACTCGCTCAAATCTGCTCCAAACTTCTCATGCTTCGTAGAATTCAAGGCCTGAGGATATCAACAAGCCTTTTTTCACTCAGAGTCAAAGCACCACCGACTAGCAAAGTAAAATCAGTGTCGCGTGACGGTCAAACGCCCGAACGCCGTGCGTGCGCTCTCGGCCGAGGGGGCCGGCGTCCGGCCAGCACCCCCGACGTGCGAAGCAGGAAGAGGACCCGTTCATCGCTGCTTGCAGCTTTAATTTTTAATGTTTTCTTTGCCACAAACACATCGGCACTAACAGCATACAACCACAGCACACTTTTGGACATAAACTTTTGCGCAAAACAAGGGTTTTTGTCCACTTTTTCCATCGATCCAGCGTGGCCGGCAGAGATCGTCCGCGAACCACATCAACAACAGTGGAGCCGCTACTACGGGGAGACGACGAAAACATCGAGGGAAACGGAGCGGAATTCGGAACAGACTGAGAGTTCAAGCCCACCATCCACCTCTGCCCAGCATCCTTCTTGCTAACGTCCAGTCTCTGGAAAATAAGATGGATGATGTTAGGGCAAGGATCAGATTCCAACGGGACATGAGGGACTGTAATATCTTTTGTCTGACGGAAACATGGCTGACCCCGCTGGTGCCGGATCGAGTCATATGCCCAACCGAGTCCTTCTCTGTTTTCCGTGCAGACAGAACGGAAGAGTCTGGTAAATCTAAGGGTGGAGGGGTTTGCTTCATGACTAACAACATGTGGTGCGACCCCAAGAACATTAAGACTCTTTCGTTCCTGCTCGCCGAACCTGGAACATCTGACGATCTCATGCCGTCCATTCTACCTTCCCCGGGAGTTCAGCTCGGTCATCACCACAGCCGTCTACATTCCACCACAAGCGGACACCGACGTAGCACTATCGGACCTACATGATGTGTTATGTCGGCATCAGAACAAGTATCCCGACGCGGCTGTGGTGGTGGCTGGGGACTTTAATAGGGCTAACCTAAAAAAAGTAATGCCGAACTTTCACCAGCACATTACGTGTGCTACCAGAGGGGAAAGAACGTTGGACCACTGCTATACGCCATTCAAGAGAGGCTACAAGGCTGTCTCTCTCCCTCCGTTCGGAAAATCAGACCATGCCGCCATTTTTCTGCTTCCGGAGTACCGGCAAAAGATCGCGCGGGAAGCGGTAGTGACGAGGAACGTGAAGCGGTGGTCTGACCAATCAGAGGCTGAGCTACAGGACGCTCTGCGTGTCGTCGACTGGGACATGATCCAATCCAGTTCCAGTGACGTCAGCGAGTTTTGGAAGTAGCAATGAGCCTCATAGCAACGCTTAGCGGACACCATCGCCCCACGGTAAAAGTTAGGGTCTTTCCTAACCAAAAGCCGTGGGTTGATGGATCCATCCGTGAAGCTGTGAACGCCCGTACTGCTGCCTATAACTCCGGTCTTGTATCCGCAACATGGACGAGTACAAGGCAGCGGTCTATGGACTGAGGAGGGCGGTGAAGGAAGCCAAGAGGAGGTACCGAGACAGAGTGGAATCACAGATGGAGCAGCGCGACACCAGGCGCCTATGGCAGGGGCTACGGACTATCACAGACTACCAGAGCAGACCCGCGCTATGGTGAGTGCCGACGCATCCCTAGCGGACGACCTGAACTCATTTTATGCACGGTTTGAGGCTAGCAACAACAGCGCTAGCTCGCCGGCTAACAACAACACCGTTAACGTAGCCGAGGTGAGTTCTACCGCTGGGGATGAACACACACTCTCTGTGACCGAGCACAGTGTGAGGAGGGCTCTGTTGAGGGTGAACACCAGGAAAGCTGCAGGTCCAGATGGCATATCTGGGCGAGTACTGAAGACCTGTGCTAACCAGCTAGCTCCAGTGTTCACCACAATATTCAACCTCATCCTGGCTGAGGCCGTGGTCCCCGCCTGCTTCAAGAGATCCACTATTGTCCCTGTGCCCAAGAATGCTTCTCCAGCATGTATGAATGACTACCGACCGTGGCCCTCACCTCGGTGGTCATGAAATGCTTTGAGAGGCTGATAAAGGACTACATCTGCGCCTTCCTCCTTCCTCCATGGACCCGCTGCAGTTTGCTTATCGCCCAAACAGATCCACAGATGATGCTGTCTCCCAGGTACTGCACACCACACTCTCTCATCTGGACAGCCAGAGGGGGCTATGTGAGACTGCTGTTCATTGATTATAGTTCAGCTTTCAACACCATAGTCCCTCCAGACTGGCCGGCAAGCTGATTGAGCTGGGACTGAACACCCCTGTGTGCTTGGATCCTGGACTTCCTGACCGCCAGGCCACAGGTGGTCAGGGTGGGCAGACACCTCAAATCCCTCACCCTGAACACAGGATCCCCAGGGTTGCGTCCTCAGCCCCCTACTGTACTCCCTGTACACACATGACTGTGTGGCCAGGTTCAGCTCAACACCATCATCAAGTTTGCGGATGACACAGTGGTGGTGGGCCTGATCTCCGACAACGACGAGAAGGCCTACCTGGAGGAAGTTGCTGATCTGTCACTCTGGTGCCAGGACAACAGCCTCATCATGAATGTCACCAAAACTAAGGAGCTGATTGTGGACTTTAGGAGGGTACAACAACAGAGGACGTACTCACCACTGGGGATTAACGGGACTACTGTGGAGAGGGTGAGCGGGTATAAATACCTGGGAGTCCACATCACCGAGGATCTGACATGGTCAACGAACACAGACACTCTGGTGAGAAAGGCAAGGCAGCGCCTCTACCACCTCAGGCAGCTGAGGAAATTTAAAGTTTCCCAGAGGATCCTTCAGTCCTTCTACTCTGGAGCTGTAGAGGCGTCCTGACAGGAAGCATCACAGCCTGGTTTGGCAACTGCTCCGCTCAGGACAGGAAGGCTCTGCAGAGAGTAGTGCGTTCGGCTGAACGCACTATTGGAACTACACTCCCACCCTGCAGGACTTGTACACCAGGAGGTGCAGAACCAGAGCCGGCAGGATCATGAAGGATCCTCACCACCCCAACAACAGACTGTTTCAGCTGCTGCGGTCAGGCAGGCGCCTCCGTAGTCACGCTGCAAGAACAGAGAGACTGAGACGGAGTTTCTTTCCTCAGGCCATCAGGACTGTGAACTCCGACCTCACCAGGACCCCCACATAGACCCACACAACTGCCCCTCTTAGGCACACACACACACACACACACACACACTTACTGTAAATATTGTGTTGTTTTTTATTGTAAATAGTGTGTACTTGTTGCCCTTGCACATTCCTGCTGAGCATTGCCACTTTCATTTCACTGCACACCCTGTGTGTGTATGTGACAAATAAAACATCTTGAATCTCTTGAATCTTGAATCTTTCTCCCCCTCTCTCTCTCTCTTTCCCCTCCTGTTCTTTGTCTAAAGCTCCCTTTCATCCGCGGGGCTGAGAGCGCTCCTCCATTTTAAATTCACCTGCTTAAGCCGAGGCGAGGCGCCGATAGACGGGAGAAAGAAAAGAGAGATCCTCAGAGAGAGAGAGGGAGAGAGAGAGAGAGGGAGAGAGAGAGGGAGAGAGAGAGAGAGAGAGAGAGGGAGAGAGAGAGAGAGAGATCAAAAGCAGCTGGATTTCCTGAGAGGTTTAGACGCCAGGTATTGTGGGAGAGAGGGAGGGACGGGGGTCTCAAGGGAGAGGGAGGAAACGTTAGGTTGAAAGTCAGAAGGTGTGTGTGTGTGTGTGTGCGCACACAAGGGGCCCCGTGGAGGAGCTCGACGGGTTCAAGTGTTCATCATCACAGCTCCGTGTTATTGGTCCTCTCTCGTCTCCAGAGATATATGAATATACATATAAATATATATATATGAATATACATATAAATATATACATATAAATATATATATAGATGCTTCACTTCTTGCATTTTCTAATGTTTCAATTATGAGCGCGAGAATAAAAGTGTTTTATTTTACGACTTCCTGTAGTTCAGTTTCCTCTCAGAGTCGTTAAGACGAGTTAGTGAGGAAATCATAAAACACAGAATGTTACAGTCCAGGTGTCTGTCTGTGTCTCTCTCTCTCTCTCTCTCTCTCTCTCTCTCTCTCTCTCTCTCTCTCTCTCTCTCTCTCTCTCTCTCTCTCTCTCTCTCTCTCTCTCTCTCTCCCTCCTCTCTCTCTCTCTCTCTCTCTCTCTCTCTCTCTCTCTCTCTCTCTCTCTCTCTCTCTCTCTCTCTCTCTCTCTCTCTCTCTCTCTCCCCTCTCTCTCTCCTCTCTCTCTCCCTCTCTCTCCTCCTCTCTCCCTCCCTCTCTCTCTCTCCCTCCCTCTCTCCCTCCCTCTCTCTCTCTCTCTAGCTGCAAACACACGATTCCATCAAAACGTGCATTCTGCGCCCCGTGAGTGATCCCCCCCCCCTGTCAACACGTGGAGGGAGAGCCATTAGGCTAGGCTAGGCTAGCATCGGGTGGAAGGTCCCACGCGAGTTGGACACGGGGGGAGGGGGGGGGGGGCGAGGACATAACCGACGAACATGTGGCTCATTGTGGAGCTCGATGGCGTCTGTTACCGTAGCAACAATCGCTACATGTCTTGTTTGGGGGGGGGGGGGGGTCATTAGGCTACGCTAGGCTAGGTTAGCCTACGGTGCATAGAGTCCAGCAGCAGGTAGTGAGTTGGACTCAGCGGGGGGGCGATGCCCAACAAAAGAGCAGAACATGAGGCTCATGGTGGAGCCCGGTGGCGTCTGTTAGCGTAGCGACAACCGGGGGGGGGGGGGGTCTGTCATAACTTCTCTCTGGCGTCGGACGAGCCTCGTTAGCCTCGTTAGCCTCGCTGGAAAATAACGAGCAAAAAACATCGGAGGGTGCCACCCAAGGCCGTGCCCCCCCCCGCCGCTCACGCTTTGGTTCCTCCAAGAGAAGCGAGACCCCCCCCCCCGGATCTCAGAACCTCATCTAGCCCGACTGCACACCGGTTTAAAGGAAAAAAGGGGCGGATCCCTCTTACAGCCCCCCCCCCCAGCGCCGCCGCTCATCATGCTAATTTAGGACGCTCGCTTTCAGATGCTAATGTGGCTTTTCGGAGCGGGCGTGCCGTGACAATGGATTCTGATTTCCTCCCCGGGTCAGAAGTACAATCCCCCTCTTCCTCCCCCTCCTCCCCTCTTCCTCCTCCTCCTCCCCCCCTCTTCCTCCTCCTGTTATTTATTTGTAAAAGCAGCGGAGGTGAAGAAGGTAATCATCCTCCAGACTCACGGTCCTGTTACACGACTAATGAGCTGACGATGCTCGGGGGGGGGGGGATTCAAACCAGAGGTCATCGGGGTCGTGTATCTGCCAGTGGACGTCATGCTCAGAACATCGCCATATTATAAACGAGGAGACGTTGGGGGCGTGTCGGGGTCCTTCTGGGTCCACATCGTAAACACCACGCCTTAACCAGCCCAGCTAATCCGGGGGGGGGGGGGACGTTCAGGGCCTCGATGAGCTGGAGGTGAGGCGTGGCCTGTGTGTGTGTGTGTGTGTGTGTGTGTGTGGAGGCTCGGCTAACATCCGGAGGGGATCCGGGATGGAGCCCTGCGGTACCCCGGGGGAGGGGAGGGGGAGGGGCCTCCGGTCCATCTGCTGCCCGAGGCTAATACCCCAGCAGACGCCTCAGCCTCCCCGGGATCAGGGCAGGAGGGCCGGGCGTCATGTGGGGGGGGCTAGGACCGACCCCGGGAGGGTGGAGGTCGGGCAGAAGGCTGAGGGGGTCTTCCTCTGAGGGTCTTCCTCTGAGGGTCTTCCTCTGAGGGTCTTCATCTGAGGGTCTTCCTCTGAGGGTCTTCCTCTGAGGGTCTTCCTCTGAGGGTCTTCATCTGAGGGTCTTCATCTAAGGGT
>NC_079405.1:28619508-28622008 GCF_029220125.1 Pseudoliparis swirei | reverse complement strand
CGGTCCACATGCATCACACTGCGGGGTCCTTGCGGAGCATCATCGCATCGCGGCCCCGTGTCGTGACGGATATGCCCCATTGTCGAGCGTGCCAGTGAACGCACCGCGGGCCCAGCTGTGGATGTGGTCGGGGGGGCTACGATGGTGGTTTCCCCCACGTATAAAATACTTGGGGATGTTCTGGTGCAACCGCACGGAGATCCCAAAGATGTGTGTCCGCGTGTGTGTTGTGGACCCCGCTTCCCCACACAGACAAACACATTCTCACACACACACACACATACTCCTCCTCTATGGCTCTTTTAATTAAAAGCTAATTCCCGCCACATTACTCCCTTTAAATTACCTTTAGGAATGAGCCAGGAATGTTTTGGTGTAACCACACGGAGATCCCAAAGATGTGTGTCCGCGTGTGTGTTGTGGACCCCGCTTCCACACACAGACAGACACACACACACTCGCTCTTCCGTGGCTCTTTTAATGAAAGCCAATTCCCGCCAGCGTGCCCCATTACTCCTTTAAATGGCCTTATAAACCAAGGCCGCCATCTCCTCTCTCCTTATTTACAATAGCATCCACCGCTGTAACTCCCCCCCCCCCCCCCCCCCTGCCGTGCCGTCTCCTTTCTGCTATAAACTTTCCACCTTTCCCCTCCGATTGGTTTCCGCCTCTCAACGGCCCGCTAACAGGCTGCGTGTCGACGGCCCCGTAAAGCTCTCAGCGAAGGCTTTTCATTGGTTGTTAAACCCACGGATATAAAGAAAAAAAGATCAGCCTCGGCGGCGCCCGTCTTCTTTTCACATACGAACGCTCCTGGTGGAGGAGAAGAGGAATACATGTCTTTTTATTGCCAGTTATTTCTAGATATCCGAGTAGCGCCGCGCGGCTCCTTCAGCGACCGTCACCGAGCACCGAGCCTCACGCGGCTCGGGACCAACAGGACTCGCAGTCCAGAGTCAGTTCAAGGAAAGAGTGGAGGAACCGCCGCCGCCACGCGGGCCGCTTCCAGAGCAACCGAGCGGCTCTTTTATTGCTCTTCATCCGAACTGGACTCTGTAATCTTAAACCAGCCGCGGGCGACATTCAGAGTCAGATTCCAACAACAGAGATGTGATTTAACCGTTGGAAGGCGAGGAGAGGAGGAAGAGGAGGAGGAGGAGGAGGAGAGCTCATCACCTGTCATCTCTCCTCTTCATCCTACCAACTTCCTGTGGTCGGATCTGAGCCGTGTGCATAAGGAACATGAACCTGAAGGCCTTGGAACCACAAATAAGAAGAAGAAATGGAAATAAAAGGAAGATACGACTATCGCACTAAAATGTAGAAACGTGTCAGTCCTCCATTAGAATGGCAGTCTCCAAAAAAACTAAAAGACAAGACCCACCGACATGGCCACTGAACGCCTTGGAACGAGAACCAATAAGAAGTCCTACAGTAGCCCCTCCCCCACCCGCCGTGGTCTGGCTGCAGAAACACACCTCTCCACAGGGTCTCATGGAGGGGTTGGCTCCTCATCCAATGGGAGAACACCTGCTCAGGGGGGGGGGGGGCTATCAAAGGCCGGGTGTGTGTGCATGTGTGCGTCGAGCTAACTAGCGTTAGCTTTGATGCAACACGTGGAGGTCAGCGGCCGGCCGGGAGCTGGAGGTGTCGACCGAGCGGATGACGGATGTAAGCGCCGAAGCACACACGAGCACCGGGGCGAAGCCGTGAGGTGGAGGAACGCTCGTCTTCATCACATCCAGGTCCTAGTGCCGCGTGGCCGTGACCCCGTGGGGATGTTGTTGCACAATCCGACCACCGGGGGCAACTCAAAGAGCTGAGCGCGTCGGAGTGAACGAGGCGTTCCAGAGTCAGAGGAAGGAAGTGGTTCCCGCTGCAGTCGGTGTTTCCTCTCTCGGTCCCCGGCCTGCCTCCCTCCATCTTCATCTCCCTCACACTGTGTCCTTCTCTTTTATCTCCTCTCCTCTTTCTCTCCTGCGTTGGCTCAATTATTCACCCGCATTGTTTCCCCTCTTCTGAAATACTGTTTTGATCTTTTCTCCTTCGCAGCTCCGTCCCGCTGGAAACTAGAGGAAGATGAAACGGCTTATTTATGAGTCCTTTGTGTGAGAGTTCAAGGCCGAGAAAGACGACGCCTCAAACGCCACTTTCCTAGGAGACAGCATATAGTTATATATATATATATATATATGTATATATACATGTGTATTTATATATGTATATGTGTATATATATAACTATATGTGGTATATATATATGATATATATGTATTTATGTATATATGTATATACATATATATATAAATAAACATATATAAATACACATATATTAATATAAATAAATAAATATATATACAAATAAATATAAATATATATATATAAATACATAAATATACACATACATACATAGATAAATATATACACATAAATATATATATACAAATATATATATATATACACAGTACATACGTAAATATATATATATATATATACATACA
>NC_079405.1:28607008-28614508 GCF_029220125.1 Pseudoliparis swirei | reverse complement strand
TGTGTGTGTGTGTGTGTGTACCTGTCTGTATGTCAGTGTGTGTGTGTGTGTGTGTGTACCTGTCTGTATGTCAGTGTGTGTGTGTACCTGTCTGTATGTCAGTGTGTGTGTGTGTGTACCTGTCTGTATGTCAGTGTGTGTGTGTACCTGTCTGTATGTCAGTGTGTGTGTGTACCTGTCTGTATGTCAGTGTGTGTGTGTGTACCTGTCTGTATGTCAGTGTGTGTGTGTGTGTGTACCTGTCTGTATGTCAGTGTGTGTGTGTGTGTGTGTGTACCTGTCTGTATGTCAGTGTGTGTGTGTGTGTACCTGTCTGTATGTCAGTGTGTGTGTGTGTACCTGTCTGTATGTCAGTGTGTGTGTACCTGTCTGTATGTCAGTGTGTGTGTGTGTGTACCTGTCTGTATGTCAGTGTGTGTGTGTGTGTGTGTGTGTGTGTGTGTACCTGTCTGTATGTCAGTGTGTGTGTGTGTGTACCTGTCTGTATGTCAGTGTGTGTGTGTGTGTGTACCTGTCTGTATGTCAGTGTGTGTGTGTGTACCTGTCTGTATGTCAGTGTGTGTGTGTGTACCTGTCTGTATGTCAGTGTGTGTGTGTGTGTGTGTGTGTGTACCTGTCTGTATGTCAGTGTGTGTGTGTGTACCTGTCTGTATGTCAGTGTGTGTGTGTGTACCTGTCTGTATGTCAGTGTGTGTGTGTGTGTACCTGTCTGTATGTCAGTGTGTGTGTGTGTGTGTACCTGTCTGTATGTCAGTGTGTGTGTGTGTACCTGTCTGTATGTCAGTGTGTGTGTGTGTGTGTGTACCTGTCTGTATGTCAGTGTGTGTGTGTGTGTACCTGTCTGTATGTCAGTGTGTGTGTGTGTGTACCTGTCTGTATGTCAGTGTGTGTGTGTGTGTGTGTGTACCTGTCTGTATGTCAGTGTGTGTGTGTGTGTGTGTACCTGTCTGTGTGTGTGTGTGTGTGTACCTGTCTGTATGTCAGTGTGTGTGTGTGTGTACCTGTCTGTATGTCAGTGTGTGTGTGTGTGTACCTGTCTGTATGTCAGTGTGTGTGTGTGTGTGTGTACCTGTCTGTATGTCAGTGTGTGTGTACCTGTCTGTGTACCTGTGTGTGTACCTGTCTGTATGTCTGTGTGTGTGTGTGTGTACCTGTCTGTGTGTGTGTGTGTGTGTGTGTGTGTACCTGTCTGTATGTCAGTGTGTGTGTGTGTGTGTACCTGTCTGTATGTCAGTGTGTGTGTGTGTACCTGTCTGTATGTCAGTGTGTGTGTGTGTGTGTGTGTACCTGTCTGTATGTCAGTGTGTGTGTGTGTGTGTGTACCTGTCTGTATGTCAGTGTGTGTGTGTGTGTGTACCTGTCTGTATGTCAGTGTGTGTGTGTGTGTACCTGTCTGTATGTCAGTGTGTGTGTGTGTGTGTGTACCTGTCTGTATGTCAGTGTGTGTGTGTGTGTGTGTGTGTGTACCTGTCTGTATGTCAGTGTGTGTGTGTGTGTACCTGTCTGTATGTCAGTGTGTGTGTGTGTGTGTACCTGTCTGTATGTCAGTGTGTGTGTGTGTACCTGTCTGTCCGTCAGTGTGTGTGTGTGTGTGTACCTGTCTGTATGTCAGTGTGTGTGTGTGTGTACCTGTCTGTATGTCAGTGTGTGTGTGTGTACCTGTCTGTCCGTCAGTGTGTGTGTGTACCTGTCTGTATGTCAGTGTGTGTGTGTGTGTGTGTACCTGTCTGTATGTCAGTGTGTGTGTGTGTGTACCTGTCTGTGTGTGTGTGTGTATGTTCCTGTCTGTATGTCAGTGTGTGTGTGTGTGTACCTTTCTGTATGTCAGTGTGTGTGTGTACCTGTCTGTACCTGTGTGTGTGTGTGTGTACCTGTCTGTATGTCAGTGTGTGTGTGGGTACCTGTCTGTGTGTACATGTGTGTGTGTGTACCTGTCTGTATGTCAGTGTGTGTGTGTGTGTGTACCTGTCTGTATGTCAGTGTGTGTGTGTACCTGTCTGTATGTCAGTGTGTGTGTGTACCTGTCTGTATGTCAGTGTGTGTGTACCTGTCTGTATGTCAGTGTGTGTGTGTACCTGTCTGTATGTCAGTGTGTGTGTGTGTGTGTGTACCTGTCTGTATGTGTGTGTGTGTGTGTACCTGTCTGTGTACCTGTCTGTGTGTGTGTGTGTACCTGTCTGTATGTCAGTGTGTGTGTGTGTACCTGTCTGTATGTCAGTGTGTGTGTGTGTGTACCTGTCTGTATGTCAGTGTGTGTGTGTGTACCTTTCTGTATGTCAGTGTGTGTGTACCTGTCTGTATGTCAGTGTGTGTGTGTGTGTGTGTACCTGTCTGTATGTCAGTGTGTGTGTGGGTACCTGTCAGTGTGTGTGTGTACCTGTCTGTATGTCAGTGTGTGTGTGTGTGTGTACCTGTCTGTATGTCAGTGTGTGTGTGTGTGTGTACCTGTCTGTATGTCAGTGTGTGTGTGTGTGTGTGTGTACCTGTCTGTATGTCAGTGTGTGTGTGTGTACCTGTCTGTATGTCAGTGTGTGTGTGTGTGTACCTGTCTGTCCGTCAGTGTGTGTGTGTGTACCTGTGTCTACCTGTGTGTGTGTGTGTGTACCTGTCTGTATGTCAGTGTGTGTGTGTGTACCTGTCTGTATGTCAGTGTGTGTGTGTACCTGTCTGTATGTCAGTGTGTGTGTACCTGTCTGTATGTCAGTGTGTGTGTGTGTACCTGTCTGTATGTCAGTGTGTGTGTGTGTGTGTACCTGTCTGTATGTCAGTGTGTGTGTGTACCTGTCTGTCCGTCAGTGTGTGTGTGTGTGTGTGTGTGTGTGTGTGTACCTGTCTGTATGTCAGTGTGTGTGTGTGTGTGTACCTGTCTGTATGTCAGTGTGTGTGTGTGTGTACCTTTCTGTATGTCAGTGTGTGTGTGTACCTGTCTGTATGTCAGTGTGTGTGTGTGTGTGTGTACCTGTCTGTATGTCAGTGTGTGTGTGTACCTGTCTGTATGTCAGTGTGTGTGTGTGTGTGTGTGTGTGTGTGTGTGTGTGTGTGTGTGTGTGTGTACCTGTCTGTATGTCAGTGTGTGTGTGTACCTGTCTGTCTGTCAGTGTGTACAGGTGTGTGTGTGTGTGTACCTGTCTGTCCGTCAGTGTGTGTGTGTGTGTGTGTGTGTACCTGTCTGTATGTCAGTGTGTGTGTGTGTACCTGTCTGTATGTCAGTGTGTGTGTGTACCTGTCTGTATGTCAGTGTGTGTGTGTGTGTACCTGTCTGTATGTCAGTGTGTGTGTGTGTACCTGTCTGTATGTCAGTGTGTGTGTGTGTACCTGTCTGTATGTCAGTGTGTGTGTGTGTACCTGTCTGTATGTCAGTGTGTGTGTACCTGTCTGTATGTCAGTGTGTGTGTACCTGTCTGTATGTCAGTGTGTGTGTGTGTGTGTGTACCTGTCTGTATGTCAGTGTGTGTGTGTGTGTACCTGTCTGTATGTCAGTGTGTGTGTGTGTACCTTTCTGTATGTCAGTGTGTGTGTGTGTGTGTACCTTTCTGTATGTCAGTGTGTATGTGTACCTGTCTGTATGTCAGTGTGTGTACCTGTCTGTATGTCAGTGTGTGTGTGTACCTGTCTGTATGTCAGTGTGTGTGTGTACCTGTCTGTCCGTCAGTGTGTGTGTGTGTGTGTTCCTGTCTGTATGTCAGTGTGTGTGTGTACCTGTCTGTATGTCAGTGTGTGTGTACCTGTGTGTGTGTGTGTGTACCTGTCTGTATGTCTGTGTGTGTGTGTACCTGTCTGTCCGTCAGTGTGTGTGTGTGTGTGTGTGTGTACCTGTCTGTATGTCAGTGTGTGTGTGTACCTGTCTGCATGTCAGTGTGTGTGTGTGTGTGTGTACCTGTCTGTATGTACCTGTCTGTGTGTGTGTGTGTGTGTGTGTACCTGTCTGTATGTCAGTGTGTGTGTGTCTGCCTGTCTGTGTGTGTGTGTACCTGTCTGTATGTGTGTGTACCTGTCTGTATGTCAGTGTGTGTGTGTGTGTGTGTGTGTACCTGTCTGTATGTGTGTGTGTGTGTGTGTGTACCTGTCTGTATGTCAGTGTGTGTGTACCTGTCTGTATGTCTGTGTGTGTGTGTACCTGTCTGTCCGTCAGTGTGTGTGTGTGTGTGTGTACCTGTCTGTATGTCAGTGTGTGTGTGTGTGTGTACCTGTCTGTATGTGTGTGTGTGTGTCTGTATGTACCTGTGTGTGTGTGTGTACCTGTCTGTGTCAGTGTGTGTGTACCTGTCTGTGTGTGTGTGTGTGTACCTGTCTGTATGTCAGTGTGTGTGTGTGTACCTGTCTGTATGTCAGTGTGTGTGTGTGTACCTGTCTGTGTACCTGTGTGTGTGTGTGTGTGTACCTATCTGTGTGTGTTTGTGTGTGTGTGTACCTGTGTGTGTGTGTGTGTGTGTGTGTACCTGTGTGTGTAGTGTGTGTACCTATCTGTCTACCTGTGTGTGTACCTGTGTGTGTGTGTGTGTATGTGTGTGTGTGTGTGTGTGTACCTGTCTGTATGTCAGTGTGTGTGTACCTGTCTGTGTGTGTGTACCTGTCTGTATGTCAGTGTGTGTGTGTGTACCTGTCTGTATGTGTGTGTGAGTGTGTGTGTACCTGTCTGTATGTCAGTGTGTGTGTGTGTGTACCTGTTGTATGTGTGTGTGTGTGTGTGTACCTGTTGTATGTGTGTGTGTGTGTGTGTGTGTACCTGTCTGTATGTCAGTGTGTGTGTGTGTGTGTGTGTACCTGTCTATGTCAGTGTGTGTGTACCTGTCTGTCTGTGTGTGTGTGTACCTGTCTGTCAGTGTGTGTGTACCTGTCTGTATGTCAGTATGTGTGTGTGTGTACCTGTCTGTATGTCAGTGTGTGTGTGTGTGTGTGTACCTGTCTGTATGTCAGTGTGTGTGTGTACCTGTCTGTATGTCAGTGTGTGTGTGTGTGTGTGTACCTGTCTGTATGTACCTGTGTGTGTGTGTGTACCTGTCTGTCTACCTGTGTGTGTGTGTGTGTACCTGTCTGTATGTCAGTGTGTGTGTGTACCTGTCTGTGTCAGTGTGTGTGTGTGTCTGTACCTGTCAGTGTGTGTGTGTGTGTACCTGTCTGTATGTCAGTGTGTGTGTGTGTGTGTACCTGTCTGTATGTCAGTGTGTGTGTGTACCTGTCTGTATGTGTGTGTACCTGTCTGGGTACCTGTCTGTATGTGAGTGTGTGTGTGTGTACCTGTCTGTATGTCAGTGTGTGTGTACTGTGTCTGTGTACCTGTGTGTGTCTGTGTGTCAGTGTGTGTGTACCTGTGTGTACCTGTCTGTATGTCAGTGTGTGTGTGTGTGTGTACCTGTCTGTATGTCAGTGTGTGTGTGTGTGTGTGTGTGTGTGTGTACCTGTCTGTGTGTGTGTGTGTGTACCTGTCTGTATGTCAGTGTGTGTGTGTGTGTACCTGTCTGTTCAGTGTGTGTGTACCTGTCTGTATGTCAGTGTGTGTGTGTGTGTACCTGTCTGTATGTCAGTGTGTGTGTGTGTGTGTACCTGTCTGTATGTACCTGTGTGTGTGTGTGTGTACCTGTCTGTATGTCAGTGTGTGTGTGTGTACCTGTCTGTGTGTCTGTCAGTGTGTGTGTGTGTACCTGCCTGTCTGCCTGTGTGTGTACCTGTCTGTATGTCAGTGTGTGTGTGTGTGTACCTGTCTGTCAGTGTGTGTGTGTGTGTGTGTACCTGTCTGTATGTCAGTGTGTGTGTGTACCTGTCTGTATGTCAGTGTGTGTGTGTGTGTGTGTACCTGTCTGTATGTCAGTGTGTGTGTGTGTGTGTGTGTGTGTACCTGTCTGTATGTCAGTGTGTGTGTGTACCTGTCTGTCCGTCAGTGTGTGTGTGTGTATGTGTGTACCTGTCTGTGTGTGCGTGTGTGTGTACCTGTCTGTATGTCAGTGTGTGTGTGTACCTGTGAAAGACTGTGTGTGTGTGTGTATGTGTGTGTGTACCTGTCTGTATGTCAGTGTGTGTGTACCTGTCTGTGTGTACCTGTGTGTGTGTACCTGTCTGTGTGTGTGTGTGTACCTGTCTGTATGTCAGTGTGTGTGTGTGTACCTGTCTGTATGTCAGTGTGTGTGTGTGTGTACCTGTCTGTATGTCAGTGTGTGTGTGTGTGTGTACCTGTCTGTATGTCAGTGTGTGTGTGTACCTGTCTGTCCGTCAGTGTGTGTGTGTGTGTGTGTGTGTGTGTGTGTGTACCTGTCTGTCCGTCAGTGTGTGTGTGTGTGTGTGTGTGTGTACCTGTCTGTATGTCAGTGTGTGTGTGTGTGTGTACCTGTCTGTATGTCAGTGTGTGTGTGTGTGTGTGTGTACCTGTCTGTCCGTCAGTGTGTGTGTGTGTGTGTACCTGTCTGTATGTCAGTGTGTGTGTGTGTGTGTGTACCTGTCTGTATGTGTGTGTGTGTGTGTGTGTGTACCTGTCTGTACCTGTGTGTGTGTGTGTGTGTACCTGTCTGTATGTCAGTGTGTGTGTGTGTTGTGTGTGTGTGTGTGTGTACGTCTGTGTGTGTGTGTGTGTGTGTACCTGTCTGTATGTCAGTGTGTGTGTGTGTGTGTGTGTACCTGTCTGTATGTCAGTGTGTGTGTGTGTACCTGTCTGTCCGTCAGTGTGTGTGTGTGTGTGTGTACCTGTCTGTATGTCAGTGTGTGTGTGTGTGTACCTGTCTGTATGTGTGTGTGTGTACCTGTGTGTGTCAGTGTACCTGTGTGTGTGTGTGTGTACCTGTTGTATGTGTGTGTGTGTGTGTACCTGTTGTATGTGTGTGTGTGTACCTGTCTGTATGTCAGTGTGTGTGTGGGTACCTGTCTGTCCGTCAGTGTGTGTGTGTGTGTATGTTCCTGTCTGTATGTCAGTGTGTGTGTGTGTGTACCTTTCTGTATGTCAGTGTGTGTGTGTGTGTCTGTGTGTCTGTGTGTGTCAGTGTGTGTGTGTGTGTGTACCTGTCTGTATGTCAGTGTGTGTGTGTACCTGTCTGTATGTCAGTGTGTGTGTGTGTACCTGTCTGTACCTGTGTGTGTGTGTACCTGTCTGTATGTCGTGTGTGTGTGTGTACCTGTCTGTCAGTGTGTACAGGTGTGTGTGTGTGTGTACCTGTCTGTATGTCAGTGTGTGTGTGTGTGTGTGTGTGTGTGTGTGTGTGTACCTGTCTGTATGTCAGTGTGTGTGTGTGTACCTGTCTGTATGTCAGTGTGTGTGTGTGTGTGTGTGTGTGTGTGTGTACCTGTCTGTATGTCAGTGTGTGTGTGTACCTGTCTGTATGTCAGTGTGTGTGTACCTGTCTGTCTACCTGTGTGTGTACCTGTCTGTCTACCTGTGTGTGTACATGTGTGTGTACCTGTGTGTGTACCTGTCTCTCTACCTGTGTGTACCTGTCTCTCTACCTGTGTGTACCTGTCTCTCTACCTGTGTGTACCTGTCTCTCTACCTGTGTGTACCTGTCTCTCTACCTGTGT
>NC_079405.1:28579508-28592008 GCF_029220125.1 Pseudoliparis swirei | reverse complement strand
GGGGGGAGAGGGGGAGAGAGAGAGAGGGGGGAGAGGGGGGAGAGAGAGAGAGAGAAACCACCTACTTCAAAAGGTCTGCTACTAATAAGTTAAGAGTTACACAAGATCACAGAGTGTATGACATCGTGAGCACACACACACAGATACACACACACACACACACACACACACACACAGACAGAGATAAACACACAGATACACACACACACATACACACACACAGAGATACACACACACAGATACACACACACACAGAGACACACACACACACACACACAGACAAGGTGATATAATTTGTGCAGCAGCCAGCGTTCCTCCTCCTCCTCCTCCTCCTCCTCTCTGGTGGTGAATCATTTCCTCTTCTCTCAGTCCGCCCTTCGTTCTCGCCGTTCTTCCTCTTCTCTTCGTCCCTGCAGCCTCATGGGCCTCCATTCATGTTTCTATCCACAGGCTGAAACTCGCTGCTCTCACGTGAAACACAACACCTCCTCCTGGAGCAGGAGGAGCAGGAGGAGAACCTGCTGCTCCTCCTGCTCCAGACGATGATCTCTGTGACGGGACAGTCGCTGCTAAAGTTCAGCTCTGGGAAACATGTTGATCCCTCCTTCCCTCCCTCCCTCCTTCCCTCCCTCCCTCCTTCCCTCGGCTGTTTCGGTTATTTTCACTCTAACTCTCTTCCGAACGCCCTCTTTCAAATTCCTTTACACTCTCCTGCAGGCTGCTTCGGGGGTGACACACACACACACACACACACACACACACACACACACACACACACACACACACACACACACACACACACACACACACACACACACACACACACACACACACACACACACACACACACACACACACACACACACACACACACACACACACACACACACACACACTCTGTGTGTCCAGACACATTGTTTATGACGGAGCGGTTTCTAATCTGGCCAGGCGTTGGTGTTTCTGTGTTTCTGTGTTTCTGTGTTTCCGTTGAGTCCGTAACCACGACGACGGCCGGAGGCCTGGAATTATGAAGCGGCACAAATATGAACGCCAAGCGGAGCGGCTGCCGCTCCTCCATCACGCCCCCCCCGCCACACACACACACACAACTATGGCCGGGTCACTCCACCTCCACCCTCACGCCGTGCAGCCGCTCCCACTCCGTCCACGCGGCTCCGCTCAGGTCGGAGGTGAGCGTCTGGCTTCCTGGAGAGGGAGGGGACATCTGGCTGGAGGTCAGAGGTCGACAGGGCGGAGCGGCGAGGAGCCGGAGGGACGAGGACGCGCTCGCCGTCCAACCGGTGCAGAGAACCACGGCGGGCGTAGGAGGTCACATGTGGAGGTCGCTCAGGGGGGGGGGGGTGACCTGCGGGCCGACCCCTCGAGCGTCGCTGCTGTCGTGGGGTCAGCCAGCCAATCGGCTCGTCTCTGAGGCCATTGCATCGTCGTCGTTGCCGTGCCGACAGCTTCTCCGGGACGGCGGCGGTGGTGAGGATGTTTTTAAGTGGTGGTAAAACATGAGTGAGAGTAACCCAGTCGCCATGACAACCGGCCCGACGGGGACACGCCGGGCCGCCGGCAAATCCAATAAATAGAAGAGTAAAGAACAAAAGAACAGAGAGGCTGATCGGCCACTTTGCCTCCTTCCTTCTTTTCTTCTTCTCTCTCCGGAGGTCAAAGGTCTAATTGAAATAAATGAGACGATCAACCTTTTGGCCTCAGAGCTATTGTCAGTGTGACGGCGCCCAAAGGGGGGAAAGCACAACAACAACAACAACAACAAAAGAACGAGGACAACCAGAGAACAGGAAGAAGACAACGAGGTGGAAGAGAGGAAGGAAGGAGGTGAAGAGGACTTCACTTAAAACACACCTGAGTAAAGAAGACTATTGTTACCAAGCAGCGCACTGCATCAGGGGAATGGTGTGTGTGTGTGTGTGTGTGTGTGTGTGTGTGTGTGTGTGTGTGTGTGTGTGTCCAGGTCGAAAATGGGCAGGAAAAAAAAGCGAGAAAGAGAAGAATCCGTTCACTCTTTATGAACCCGGCGAAGCGAAACATGACGAGAGGACCAGGATTCAATTAACAGCACACAGAAGAGAGGAGGATATTTATACAAATATATACATATATAAATATATGAATATATATATAGTTATAGATAACTATAAATATATATATATATATAACTATAAATATTTATATATATATACAGATTCATATATAAATGATAAATAAATATAAATATATGTTTAGATATATATTTATATTTATGATTAATTTAATGTTATCTTCATTGATAAAAACACTGCTTTGATAAATAGGGACATTTCTTGTGTCGTGTATATTCAGGAGGTTTTTACTTCCCACCGACTCCGACGTCAACATCTTATCATAAAATGTGACGCACGCCCTCGACTGACAGTACGTCAGCAGTCCGGAAGAGGAGGAGGAGCTTACCGAGTTGATGCAGGCGAGCTCCTTGTTGAGCAGCCATGGCAACGACAGCTTCCCGTGGCCCTTGTAGCACGACTGGATCCTCTCTTTGATCTTCTCTTTGATCTTCCTGAGTGTGAACAGGCACAGCGCCGACTCCTTGGGCGGCTTGGCGCGGTTCTTCTGGCCCTGGGAGAACACCGTGAACAGGATGTCCTCGTCCTCCGCGACGCCCAGCGAGTCGGCGAGCCGGCGGCCCGGCCGCGCCAGGAAGGCGTCCTGGACCAGGCGGTACTCCACGCCGTCCTTGGTGCAGCCGATGGGGAACTCCACGTAGGAGTAGAACTTGGGGTCGTCCACGCACAGCCGCACGATCTTGGAGGTGAAGAACTGCTCGCCGCTGGCGTCGGGCGAGGTCAGCTGCGTGTCCAGCTGCACCGTCAGGTAGTAGACGAACTGCTCGCTGCTGAAGCTGTACACGTAGTAGATGTCGAACGCCGGGAACTTGGACAGCGTGTCCGACGGGATCTTCAGCTGCGACGACACAAACTCGTCCTGGTACACGAAGCCGAACATGTCGGCGTTCTCCTCGTTCGCCGTCAGCTTGCGGCTGGACAGCGTGGGGAAGTACTCGGACTTGCCGTCGATGGGCGTGCCGATGAACAGCTTGCTGGCGGAGCCGTGGGCGGAGCTTATGATGACGCCGGACATGGTGCCCGACTCGGCCACGCTGGACAGGTAGTGCTCCTTGCGGTGGTGCGGCTCGCCCAGCTTGAAGAGGTCGTCCAGGCGCAGGAACTGGCAGATGCCCTGCGAGGCGCTGCCGCAGGCGAGGAGGCGGTTGTGGGCGTAGTCCACCAGGAGCAGCTTGTTGACGTTGGGGGTCACGGCGAGGGTGTGGGGGCAGGACTGGACGCTGGGCGGCGGGTAGCACTTCTCGTTGTCCGCCACCGGGCCCGTCATGTGGCTGCGCAGCTTGGTGAGGTTGCTCGACAGCTTGAAGATCCAGTTGACGGCGCCCACGTAGACCTCGCCGCTTTTGTTGTGGACGGCGAGGTGCGTGAGGCCCGACTCGGCGGGGGAGAACTCGTTGTTGGGCGGCGGGCGGCCTCCGGAGGCGGAGGGGAGCAGCAGCAGCCCCGAGAGGAGGAGCAGGAGGAGGAGCGAGTTCCCCTGGCCGGGGGGAGCGAGGGCACGCATGACCGGGGCGTCTAGGAGGCGGGGCTTAGGGAAGGATGAAGAGAGGAGGAGGAGGAGGAGGAGCACCAGTGCTGGTCCCAAGTCAGTTTTCTTCGTGTTCCACGCTCCTGTCTAGAAGACGCTGGAGGATGGCGAGCGATGCTCCGATTGGTCCGCCGTCAGCGTTGCGTCATCGGGGGCGTCGTCATCGGAGCCCTGGAGGAGAGAGAGAGGAACGCGGTGAGCGGCGGAGCAACGAGACGCCAGAGAGGCGGAGAGAAGACTCACGGATTATTACACAAACATGAGGAGGAGGAGGAGCATCGAGCCGACGTCGCCAAGAGATGAAGAAATAACTTCAAAGTCGAGTCTGGATTTAATCCTGACTGCAGATCTCAGAGGAGACCGGCGCTCTGCTGGGGGGCCTGAGGGTCCAGGGGTCCACACACCGGGCCCTCAGGCCCCTCCTGCTGGTTCTGAACCAGACGATGAGCCGTCTCCCCTCCGGAGCCACGCCCAGGGAGGGAGGGAGGGAGGGAGGGAGGGGTCCATATTTCATTTTGTTTATTTGGCTTAAGAGTGGCGGGAAGAGAATAGAACGGGGGGTTGCGTTGAAATTCCACAAATTGGGCACTTCCTCCTCCCTCACACACAATAATTATGTTCATGCAAATTACAGGACACCAACCTAATGGGGCCTCGTCCTAATCTGCCCCCTCCACCCGGCAACCAACACACTCCAGAGGTTGGAGAGATTGTCCCGGGGGAGGGAAGAAGAGGGGGGGGGGGGTAAGAGGGAAGGGGGGCCAGGACCCCGGAGCCTTAATCCTCACGGGGTCTAATCTCAACGCCACTATCTGCATACGGGGGGAAAAATGGATTACCATCCCCCGACACACTGAGGGGCGGATGGGTGGAAGGAGGGATGGGTGACACACACAGACACACACACACAGACACACACACACACACACACAGACACACACACACAGGAGGTATTGTTATTAGCAATAAAATAAACACGACATCGAGCGGTGAGAGGATCCTAAATATGAGCGAGCGCCAGTAAAGTTTTAGAGCCGAGACAAAGGTCAGCAGAGGTCAGACCACTTCTCCAGAGGTCGAGCACTATGAGCAGCTTTGTACACTTCGGTGTCTCGTTTCCTTTCCTTCCCTCCTTTCCTCCTTCCTTGAACTCGGGCAACGAGCTGACCGGAGAGTCTGGAGGCGTAAAAAGTCCTGAGTTCAGTTAATAGTGCCAACGTAAATCAGTGTGTGTGTGTGTGTGTGTGTCTCTGTATGTGTGTGTGTCTGTATGTGTGTGTGTGTGTGTGTGTGTATCCGTCTGTGTGTGTCTGTGTATTATAATAATCATAAAAATATTAAACAAGCGTTAAAAAAACATGAAACGAGACATAAATAATTTAGACCACGCCCCTTTTCAAACAACCACACGCAACCACACACACACACAACCACACGCACACAACCACACACACACAACTACACATAACCACACGCACATTCAAGAGCTGGAGGGGCAATAAGTGCACAGGGACAACTGCCACTCTGACACCCAGTGCGTGGTATGGATAACTGAGTGTGCCTGTGTGTGTGTGTGTGCCTGTGTGTGTGTGCCTGTGTGTGTGTGTGTGTGCCTGTGTGTGTGTGTGTGCCTGTGTGTGTGTGTGTGCCTGTGTGTGTGTGCCTGTGTGTGTGCCTGTGTGTGTGTGTGCCTGTGTGACTGTGTGTGTGCCTGTGTGTGTGCCTGTGTGTGTGTGCCTGTGTGTGTGTGTGTGTGTGTGTGTGTGTGTGCCTGTGTGTGTGTGTGTGTGTGTGTGTGTGTGTGCCTGTGTGTGTGTGTGTGTGTGTGTGTGTGTGCCTGTGTGTGTGTGTGTGTGTGTGTGTGTGTGTGCCTGTGTGTGTGTGTGCCTGTGTGTGTGTGTGTGTGCCTGTGTGTGTGTGTGCCTGTGTGTGTGTGCCTGTGTGTGTGTGTGCCTGTGTGTGTGTGCCTGTGTGTGTGTGTGCCTGTGTGTGTGCCTGTGTGTGTGTGTGTGCCTGTGTGTGTGTGCCTGTGTGTGTGTGTGTGTGTGTGTGTGTGTGTGCCTGTGTGTGTGTGCCTGTGTGTGTGCCTGTGTGCCTGTGTGTGTGTGCCTGTGTGTGTGCCTGTGTGTGCCTGTGTGTGTGTGCCTGTGTGTGTGTGTGCCTGTGTGTGTGTGCCTGTGTGTGCCTGTGTGTGTGTGTGTGTGTGTGTGTGTGTGTGTGTGTGCCTGTGTGTGTGTGTGTGTGTGTGTGTGTGTGTGCCTGTGTGTGTGTGCCTGTGTGTGTGTGCCTGTGTGTGTGTGTGTGCCTGTGTGTGTGTGTGTGTGTGTGTGTGTGTGTGTGCTGTGTGTGTGTGCCTGTGTGTGTGTGTGTGTGTGTGTGCCTGTGTGTGTGTGTGTGTGCCTGTGTGTGTGTGTGTGCCTGTGTGTGTGCCTGTGTGTGTGTGCCTGTGTGTGTGTGTGCCTGTGTGTGTGTGTGTGTGCCTGTGTGCGTGTGTGTGTGTGTGTGTGTGTGTGTGTGCCTGTGTGTGTGTGCCTGTGTGTGCCTGTGTGTGTGTGTGCCTGTGTGTGTGTGTGTGTGCCTGTGTGCGTGTGTGTGTGTGTGTGTGTGCGTGTGTGAGACAGCTGCCTCTCTGAGACAGGAGACAGACTGTGGGCGCTTAATCACACATTCTTTCCCCGCGACAATAAACACTCACACACACCCTCGTGTGTTCAAAAGGTAAACGGTGTTATATGACGAGACGTTCCTTCAGACACCAGTGTGTGTGTGTGTGTGTGTGTGTTGTTCTCAAATGAAGCTTTCTAAATTTGACAAATATTTATATTTAGTGAATATGTTGGTTCCCAGGACCCTCCAACAAACATCTGGGATCAGAATGATGCTGTTATTCAATTCAGAAAGCGTGTCCTCACATGACACCTCCGAGGCAAGGTCCCCACGGGGCTGCGATTACAAGTATGTGGGAGAGAGGATGTTTCTCCATTTTCTCCACCGATCTTCGGTTCTTCGTTTATGACTCGTAGAACGCTGAGAAGCCCAAATACAAGACGCACTGATTGTTTAAACTCTCTAACTACACATGCACTAACACACACTCTCTCTCACACACACACCATGTTCTCCCTGTTTCTTCTCTCAGTTCGTTCCAGCCATCAAAACGAACTGAAGCAGCAGACGTATAAAAAAATCACAGACACACAAACAGACACCTACACAAAACAGAGACACAAACAGAGCTCCGTCAGATTATTGGTTTACTCTTAATCTCTCGACTGTTTGTGCGAATGGGTCTTTCCATCACACATCCTGTGTGTGTGTGTGTGTGTGTGTGTGTGTGTGTGTGTGTGTGTGTGTGTGTGTGTGTGTGTGTGTGTGTGAGAGAGAGGAGGTAGTTGATATGTAGGTCAGGGCCACACAGTAACAGCTCTCGTCTGGCCGCTCGCCGCTCGGCGTGAAGAGAGCAGCTGACAGCGAGCCGCAGCAGCTCATTGGCTGAACTCGTCCTCCACGGAGACGCAGATCGTCTCCTTCAGAATTACATCATTAAATAATGTTGCTTGTTAATGTTGCACGCTGAAGCAGCGTCGAGAGTCCCCGGGTTTCACTCCGTTCCTTTTCTTCATGTGTAAACCGACTCCAACGTCCTTATCCTTGGCTAATGTAGCATCCTGTATCCCAGCACGCCGTCAGACTGGTTCGTTATAGATTGACAACGTTGGGGGCGGAGCCTGGACCGGAGAGTGATGCGCACGGGAATCTGTCGGATGAGTGATGACTCCTGTCGTCAACAACAATTAAAAAATTCCTGAATGTTTAAGTCCTAAAGCTAAACTGCACCCGCACAGATACGTCAGGAACCCGCCGCGTGGAGGGCAGCGGCGAAGCTCGCCACGAAAATTCACAAGCCCCTCCCCCTCCCCACGACTCGAGTCAGCACAACGCTCGTCACAAAAATTCACAAGCCCCTCCCCCTCAACTCAGGTCAGCACGCACGCACACACACGCACACACACAAGTGCACATGTGTGATCACATGTCAGAGACGCGTCGAGTCCTTCCTGCTCCAACAGAGCATTCCTCGTGATGAGGTCACCATATTGGAATGCAGCCTATTGACTACCCCCCCCCCCCCTCCTCCTTTCTCTTCCTCGCTCACCCTCCACTCGTGAGTTTGATTGACCCCGTGACCCCCAGGGGGCTCGGGGTGGGCCGGAGAACGTTGCTTGTTGTAAAATCCTCTCGGTTGAAGAGGAGAAAAGAATCCTCCTTTTGGTTTTAATGGCGCCGTAAAAAGGTCGCCGCCCCCTTCTGGGACTCGTGTCGACCGCCAACAGAGAACAGGTCTTTAGCAGGAGGAGGAGTTACAGAGAAGAGGATTAAAAAGGGGATGAAATCCAGTTCAAAACTAGATGAAGTCCAGAGAACGCTCCGATCCGCTCCGACCCAAACCCAGAACCCTTTACATCACAGAGCCCGCCGTGTGACCCGGGCCTTCCTCCTCGTCATCACGCTCGACACGCTCACGAGACCCGGGCAGCGGCCCGTCTGCTCGCCACCGGACGACATTGTCCGGAACCAGCTTAGAAACGAGAATAAATGTCGGCCCGGCTGGATCGACAGCGCTGGGTCCGAGGCCGGTTCCCCCATCGACCCGGGACCGCCCCACGATCCATCTCCCTCCATTAGGGAAGGAGGGGAGGGGAGGAGGGGGGAGGACCAGCCACCGCATCACCGGCTGCGACCGCACCCTCCAAATGCTCTGAGGCCGCCGCCTGGCTCGTGTCACATGACTGTGAGCCAAATGAATGTCCACAGGTCGGGGGGGAGGAGAGGAGAAGAGAAGAGAGGAGGAGAGAGGAGAGGAGGAGGAGAGAGGACAGGAGGAGAGAGGAGAGGAGAGGATAGGAGAGGAGAGGAGGAGGAGGAGGAGGAGAGGAGAGAGGAGACGAGAGAAGAGGAGAGGAGGAGAGGAGAAGAGAAGAGAGTGGAGAGGAGAGGACAGGAGGAGAGAGGAGAGGAGAGGAGGAGAGGAGAGGAGAGAGGAGAGGAGAGAGAAGAGGAGGAGGAGAGAGAGGGGAGGAGAGGAGGGGAGGAGGAGAGGAGAGGAGAGGAGGAGGAGAGGAGAGGAGGAGAGGAGGAGAGAAGAGGAGAGGAGAGGACAGGAGGAGAGGAGAGGACAGGAGGAGAGAGGAGAGGACAGGAGGAGAGGAGAGGAGGAGAGGAGAGGAGGAGGAGAGGAGAGGAGACGAGAGAGGAGACGAGGAGAGGAGTCTGTGCATGTTTCAAACACATGTGCAGCTCGTCACCCGAGTGTCACATGACTGAAGCCACAGCACTTCAACTCAGACCGCCGAGCCCTTCACAATAAAAGCCTCTCGTCCGCATGAGGAGCTCCAGGGCTTCACCACTGAGACCAGAGGATGCTGTCGCCTTGAATCCTTGAATCCTTTCCTAATAGACTCATCCAGGTCACCAGACTCTCAGCCTGCAGCTCCTCCTCCTCTCCTCTCCTCTCCCCTCAGAATCCCTGACACGATGACGTGATCGGCGGCGCTGGAGCGCTGCCAGAGGAGGCCGGGTGGACCGGTCGGTCCAGAATGACGACTACCGGCGCATTGTGTGTCAGGGTGTGTGTGTGTGTGTATGTGTGTGTGTGTGTGTGTGTGTGTATGTGTGTGTGTGTGGTCGGCCAACGGTTGTTGTGTCCCTCTGAGTTTACGTTGGAAACGAACTGAGAGAGAAAATAAAGCAGAACGAGTCGGATGGGAGACGAACACCTCAAGAGTTACAGGGAGGAAGAGGAGGAGGAGGTGCAGAAGAAGAGGAAAAGAAGATGAGGAGCAGAAGAAGAGGAGGAGCAGTGTGTGTGTGGGGGGGGGGGGGGGGCGTCAGCAGCAGCTCCTCATTAGATCGGTTGGCTGAGCAGCTCTAGAGCAACGGGGGGGGGGGGGGTACTCCTCTCCTCTCTCTCTCTCTCTCTCTCTCTCTCTCCCCCCTCCCCTCTCTCCGTCAATAAGCTCCAATGAGGATGCCAGTGGGATCAAAACAGGAAGTGCATGTGACTGAATGTGACTGATCACTTCCTGTAGGACGTTGACGCTCTACTCCTCTTCCCTCTTGAGGAATCTCAATGTTCCTGCTTTCCTCTTCCTTTCCTCTTCCTCTCCCCTCCTCTTCCTCTCTCCTCCAGCTGACTCTCCTCCCCCCATGTAGAGCAGCCTGGAGGACATGCATTAAAGGGCCGGTGACACATAACATGCATTAAAGGGCCGGTGACACATAACATGCATTAAAGGGCCGGTGTCACATAACATGCATTAAAGGGCCGGTGTCACATAACATGCATTAAAGGGCCGGTGACCACATAACATGTATTAAAGGGCCGGTGACACATAACATGCATTAAAGGGCCGGTGACACATAACATGCATTAAAGGGCCGGTGACACATAACATGCATTAAAGGGCCGGTGACACATAACATGCATTAAAGGGCCGGTGACCACATAACATGCATTAAAGGGCCGGTGACACATAACATGCATTAAAGGGCGGTGACACATAACATGCATTAAAGGGCGGTGACCACATAACATGCATTAAAGGGCGTGACCATAACATGCATTAAAGGCGGTGACACATAACATGCATTAAAGGGCGGTGACCACATAACATGTATTAAAGGGCGGTGACCACATAACATGTATTAAAGGGCCGGTGACACATAACATGCATTAAAGGGCCGGTGACACATAACATGCATTAAAGGGCCGGTGACACATAACATGCATTAAAGGGCCGGTGACCACATAACATGTATTAAAGGGCCGGTGACACATAACATGCATTAAAGGGCCGGTGACCACATAACATGCATTAAAGGGCCGGTGACACATAACATGCATTAAAGGGCCGGTGACCACATAACATGCATTAAAGGGCCGGTGACACATAACATGCATTAAAGGGCCGGTGACACATAACATGCATTAAAGGGCCGGTGACCACATAACATGCATTAAAGGGCCGGTGACACATAACATGCATTAAAGGGCCGGTGACACATAACATGCATTAAAGGGCCGGTGACACATAACATGTATTAAAGGGCCGGTGACCACATAACATGTATTAAAGGGCCGGTGACCACATAACATGCATTAAAGGGCCGGTGACCACATAACATGTATTAAAGGGCCGGTGACACATAACATGCATTAAAGGGCCGGTGACACATAACATGCATTAAAGGGCCGGTGACCACATAACATGCATTAAAGGGCCGGTGACCACATAACATGCATTAAAGGGCCGGTGACACATAACATGCATTAAAGGGCCGGTGACCACATAACATGCATTAAAGGGCCGGTGACCACATAACATGCATTAAAGGGCCGGTGACACATAACATGCATTAAAGGGCCGGTGACCACATAACATGCATTAAAGGGCCGGTGACCACATAACATGCATTAAAGGGCCGGTGACCACATAACATGCATTAAAGGGCCGGTGACACATAACATATATTAAAGGGCCGGTGACCACATACCATGCATTAAAGGGCCGGTGACACATAACATATATTAAAGGGCCGGTGACCACATAACATGCATTAAAGGGCCGGTGACCACATAACATGCATTAAAGGGCCGGTGACCACATAACATGCATTAAAGGGCCGGTGACCACATAACATGCATTAAGGGCCGGTGACCACATAACATGCATTAAAGGGCCGGTGACCACATAACATGCATTAAAGGGCCGGTGACCACATAACATGCATTAAAGGGCCGGTGACCACATAACATGCATTAAAGGGCCGGTGACACATAACATGCATTAAAGGGCCGGTGACCACATAACATGCATTAAAGGGCGGTGACCATAACATGTATTAAAGGGCCGGTGACATAACATGCATTAAAGGCCCGGTGACCACATAACATGCATTAAAGGGCCGGTGACCACATAACATGCATTAAAGGGCCGGTGACCACATAACATGCATTAAAGGGCCGGTGACACATAACATGCATTAAAGGGCCGGTGACCACATAACATGTATTAAAGGGCCGGTGACCACATAACATGCATTAAAGGCCGGTGACACATAACATGCATTAAAGGGCGGTGACCACATAACATGCATTAAGGGCCCGGTGACCACATAACATGTATTAAAGGGCCGGTGACACATAACATGCATTAAAGGGCCGGTGACACATAACATGCATTAAAGGGCCGGTGACCACATAACATGTATTAAAGGGCCGGTGACCACATAACATGTATTAAAGGGCCGGTGACATAACATGCATTAAAGGCCCGGTGACCACATAACATGCATTAAAGGGCCGGTGACCACATAACATGCATTAAAGGGCCGGTGACCACATAACATGTATTAAAGGGCCGGTGACCACATAACATGCATTAAAGGGCCGGTGACCACATAACATGCATTAAAGGGCCGGTGACCACATAACATGCATTAAAGGGCCGGTGACCACATAACATGCATTAAAGGGCCGGTGACAGAGTGAGAGGCTGTTCCTGAGCAGCTGATCCATTGTTGTGAAATCCTTTTGTCTCTTTGAGTCTCATTAGAGGACTAAAATACTCCTTCACTTTTAAGTGGAGACCAGTTCTGAGAGCCGAACACACACACACACACACACACACACACACACACACACACACACACACACACACACACACACACACACACACACACACTGAGTGTCACATCACGCCTCGCATGACATCACTCAATGGAGACGGGTCACCTTTGACCTTTAGTGGGAAGGTTTATGGCATGAAAATTGGCAAGTTGCC
>NC_079405.1:28569508-28574508 GCF_029220125.1 Pseudoliparis swirei | reverse complement strand
GATAATCAGCTTATCTCGATGCATGAACACACACACACACACACACACACAGCCCCCCCCCCCCTCTCACTCGGTGGTTCTCATTAACAAGCCAAACATGCCCTGAGAGGCAGACAGACTCTAGTGAGCTCGGTAAACAACCAGTAGGCTCCCTCATCTAAACTGAGACTCTCAGCATCAGCAACACACACACACACACACACACTGACAAGCTGGGCTAGATACAATACCCCCCCCCCCCCCCCTGAACTAGGGAGTTTGGTGTTCTTTGCTCAGGGGCACTTGGGAAGGTAACAGGTTGTGGCGATGGACCCGACATCCCGACATGTGAGAGAGTTTCACTTCTACTCCAGAGGAAAGAACAGATCTCTATGAACATGATGAAGTGCATCCAGTCGGCCATCGTCTTCATCGACTGAGGAAATACAGAGACTACTAAAATACAGCGACTACTAAAATACAGAGACTACTAAACTACCGAGACTAAAGTACCGAGACTACTGAAGTACAGAGACTAAAGTACCGAGACTACTGAAGTACCGAGACTACATAAGTACCGAGACTACTGTAAACGGCGTTCCCCAACCGGCGGCACACCAGAGACAGAGTTTATTTTCAATTTGCAGCCGGCGTGTTTTTGATACCAGATTTTTTTTCTTTCTCTTCCATTCCGAGTTGAGCGGGTGCCCTTTTTAGTGCCTGCTTCAAAAAGCATTCCCCCCCACCTCCCCTCCCCCTCCCCGAGCAGCTGTCACTTTCAGCAGGCGCTGTGGAGGACGGCGGCGGCGTGCGGGGGAGGGGTCCTTTTGAAGGAACGGTTAAAAAGTGGGTGATATAAATAAACTGGGAAGAGGAGAACAATTACTTATACATAACCGACGGTTCAGACGAGCTCGGAGGAGGCGAGGAGACGAAGAGGAGACGAAGGCTGCCGCGCAGAGGAAACAACAAGAGGAAGAGGAAGAAGACGTTCTTCTGGCCGCGGTGGTCGTGTTCATTCGGCGACCTCTGAAGTGAGGGCGCAAACGATCAAGGTCAACGCTTCAAACACACACACGGCCTTCATTTACAACCACACACACACACACACAGAGAAACACACTGTATACCACGGGTCTGTACAGCGTGCAGACTGATGATAATCAGCTTACACACTGCACAAGCTCGCACACCCCGCCAAAATAAAACGCCTCTTAAATAAATGTGATGAAGTCTTTAAATCACTTCTGATTGGCAGCGATTTGGCTCCGTTGTCCGGGTCCACATGGAGGTCATCCCTGTTTGAGCAGCCGGTCGAGACGGAGCCCGCCAGGTATTGGAGAGGAGAGAGTCCATTTCATTTCACGGCTTGTCGGCTGGAGAGGTGTTAGAGTGTGTGTGTGTGTGTGTGTGTGTGTGTGCCCTGCATGCTGCCGGTCGCTTTTTAGTGCGTTTTAATATTGTTGCTTATCGCCTCGGGCCGCCACACAGACCCTGGAGAGACCCGGTAGAGAGATGGGGAGAGAAAGAGAGAGAGAGAGAGAGGGAGAGAGAGAGAGAGAGAGAAAGAGGGGATGGGGAAGAGATGGAGAGGCGACAACGTGGAGAATCGGGAGAGGATGCGATAGAAATGAGAAAAGAGGTAAAATTCCAAACTGGCGCCCTCGGCAGGAGGAACACTCCGGCAGCGCGGCGGCGGCGGCGGCTAACCTCTTTAGAGAGACTGACACAAATGAAAACGTATGTAATAAAGAACACGGCGGCTCCGTCGGCGAGGAGAGAGGAGCAGATATTACATCACGCCGGCTGAGCCGAGGAGGAGGAGGAGGATGCTCTTCCTCTGGTGAGGGAACGCTTCCCCGAGCCGAGGACCAGGCCGCCCACCGACACCGGGATGGACAGCTGGACGGAGAGAGAGAGAGAGGAAGACGAGGGACGAGCGAGGAAGCATGTTCTCAGGAAGGAGGAGACAAAGAGGAGAAGAACGAGGGAGTCGCATCGGGAGAATGAAAGTCAGAAAAGGGCAAAAAGAAAGAGAGAGAGGAGGAAGCCTGCGAGGCAGCGAACGTCTGGAGGCAGGAAGATGAGGAGGAGGAGGAAGAGCCTCAACCTGAGGGTGTCACACTGGAAGAGGAGTTCACGCCCAAGACACTCGGCGTGGAAACGGACCGTTTACCGACCGCACGACGAATCACAGCTCAGGACCACTGAAGAGTCTCACACACACACACACACACACACACACACACACACACACACACACACACACACACACACACACACACACACACACACACACACACACACACACACACACACACACACACACACACACCTCGGTTTCGTCACTCAGCTCCTCTGCCTGATGAGACCTCAATGTGCCGTCACTGAGCTCACAGGGATGTGGTGGCGGGGGTTATGGAGTGTGTGTGTGGGGGGGGGGTTATGGAGTGTGTGTGGGGGGGGGGGGGGGTTATGGAGTGTGTGTGGGGGTGGCGGTGCACAAAGGCCGCCCGGCGGGGGGCATCGTGCTCATGTCGGCTCGAATCCCAAAGGGGCCGTCAGGCGCCTTGTTCATCAGCGCCGTCTCATTGGTGGAGAAAAGAGAGTTCTGAGTTGACGGCTTTGCCACGAGAGAGGGTCCCCGAGAGGAGAGGAAGGAAGGAAAGGAGGAAGGAAGGAAGGAAGGAAGGACGAGGTGGGGGAGCTGTAGAAACTACAGATTATAAATACATGATCATCATGTCGTTGCATAAGAAGCCGGCGGCTGGAGGAGGTGTTCGGGTGGAGTCGGACCGAGCTCCACCTCTTCACCAAACACCGAGTCACGGGCACAGCGGCGGTGCTGCCCGGCTGAAACTGGGTCACGATGAAGAGTTATGGAGTCGGTCCTGTGTGTGTTGGAGCGGTGGAACACCACCAGAACCACCAGGTCCATCAGAACCACCAGAACCACCAGGTCCATCAGAACCACCAGGTCAGATGAACACAGATGTTCAGTGAATATGAGGTGTGGACCACCGGCTGTCGTCTGGACCCTCAAAGCATTCAACGGTTGCCATGACGTCGCTCTGCTCATGTTGATGAGCTGCGGGTTGATTGACAGGTCGAGGGGGCGTGGCCTAATGTGGTTAACAGGGATCTGATTGGTTAAAAATAATAAGAACAAAACAGCTCAAAGGAAACACCTGAAGTAACACACCACAACACACTGTAGAGCCAATAGATGGGTCGATACACACACACAGACTCACACACACACACACACAGACTCACACACACCCCAGGAGAAATAACCACACAACTCCTCCCTTAGGTCCATTTAAAAGACAGCCGGGCAGGACAGTCTCATCTTTATGAGGGGGGGGGGGGCTGTACCTGGTGCATGGAAGGCGGTGCCCCCCCCCCCCTCATGAGGGTCCCTCTGCCAGATGCTGCTAGTGTCACAAGAGCCCAGTTCCAGGTGGTTCTGGTCCGGTATCACTGCGTGTGCGTGTGGTTCTGTCTGTGTGTGGTTCTGTGTCTGTGTGTGGTTCTGTGTGTGTGTCTGCGTGTGGTTCTGTGTGGTTCTGTGTGTGTGTGTCTGTGTGTGTGGTTCTGTGTGTGTGTGTCTGTGTGTGGTTCTGTGTGTGTGTCTGTGTGTGGTTCTGTGTGTGTGTGTGTGTGTGTGTGTGTGTGTGTGTGTGTGGTTCTGTGTGTGTGTGTGTGTGTGTGTGTGTGTGTGTGTGTGTGTGTGTGTGTGTGTGGTTCTGTGTGTGTGTGTGTGGTTCTGTGTGTGTGTGTGTGTGTGTGTGTGTGTGTGTGTGTGTGTGTGTGTGTGTGTGTGGTTCTGTCTGTGTGTGTGTGTGTGTGTGTCTGTGTGGTTCTGTGTGTGTGTGTGTGTCTGTGTGTGTGTCTGTGTGGTTCTGTGTGTGTGTGTGTGTGGTTCTGTGTGTGTGTCTGTGTGTGTGTGTGTGTGTGTGTGTGTGGTTCTGTGTGTGTGTGTGTCTGTGTGTGTGTGTGGTTCTGTGTGTGTGTGTTTGTGTGTGTGTGTGTCTGTGTGTTTCTGTCTATCTGTGTGTCTGTGTGAGTGTGCGTCTGTGTGTGTGTGTGTGTGTGTGTCTGTGTGTGTGTGTATGTGTGTGTGTGTCTGTGTGTGTGTGTGTGTGTGTGTGTGTGTGTCTGTGTGTGTGTGTGGTTCTGTGTGTGTGTGTGTGTCTGTGTGTGTGTGTGTGTGTCTGTGTGTGTGTGTCTGTATGTGGTTATGTCTGTGTGTGTGTGTGTGTGTGTGTGTTGCCGCAGCAGCAGCACCTCCCTGCACCAAAGTCGCTCTGAATGTTTCTGCACGAAACTAAAAGTCGGTTCGAAGTTTTCACGCCAGCTGCAAAAAATATCACCGGATCTACCGAGTCACACCGGCGGCTCTCCGGTCCTCCGGTCCTCCGGTGTGTGTGTGGGGGATCGATCCCGCCCGGGCGCACGGTCACCTCGAGCCTCTCCACGCGCGCACCGGAACACACCGACAGCGCCGATCCGCGTTTTTACTCCTCGTGCGCCGCGTCGCTCCGGGGCTCCGACTCTCGGCTCCAGACTCAAGGCTCTCGGTTCTCCGGTTGTTGGAGAGCTCGAGAGCTCTCCAACAACCGGAGAACCAAGAGCGAGAGGAATGGATCCTTCAGCCGGCTTCACCCCCCCAAACCCACGCTGCTCCACACCGGGAGAGGAGAGAAGGAGAAGCTCTTGAACCGGAGTCCCCGCGCGGTACTTACGGGTTCAAGTGGGCCGCGGGTTCGATTCCCTCTCCATGGTTCACTTAGATCCACAAACTTGGGCACATTCCAGTCCGGTCACGGAGCGGCGCGGGGCTCTCTGTGCGGCGGCTCCCTGCGCGTGAATGGAGCGGGGAGGAATGCAACGAGGGGAGGAGGGAGGAGGAGGAGGAGGAGGAGGGAGGAGGCGCTCCGCTGCATGCGGTGCGGCGCGCGGCCCGCAGAGGGCGCCCCCGGGCCGACTCCCGGTGCGGCGCGCGGCTCGATTTGTCC
>NC_079405.1:28512008-28562008 GCF_029220125.1 Pseudoliparis swirei | reverse complement strand
CTGTGTGTGTGTGTCTGTGTGTGTCTGTGTGTGTGTCTGTCTGTGTGTGTGTGTCTGTGTGTGTGTGGACAATAGTTTTCTGAGGACAGATAAGACTGGTGGCTTATCCTCGTTACTGGGGAAGGATTAAGTGATGTGCCACTTTAGTTTGGTGAATGTGTGTACTCTCACACACACACACACACATACTCACAATCACACACATACACAAACACACATACTCTCACACACACACATACTCTCACACACACACACACACACATACTCACACACTGAGCGGGTTAAGGAGCCTCCCTGGGCTGTAATGACTTTCGAGGATGTCAAATCTTTTTTATCCACCAGTGTGGGGGAATAAAGCGGGGAGGGGAGGGGCCTCCTCCTCCTCCTCCCCCCTCCTCCTCTTCCTCCTGCTCCTCCTCTTCTTCTTCCTCCTCCTGCTCCTCCTCCTCCTCCTCCAGTGAGCAGTGTGTATGTGTACGCGTGGCGGTGGGGGGTCTAATTAAATTCTCCAGCAGCCAGTTTCTTCTCCCCATTAACGCCGTTTAATAACAGATTCAATTAGGAAACGGGCGCCACGTCATCGCCTCCTCACGACGGGCAACGCCAAGCTGGCCGAGGAGGAGAGGGGGAGGAAAGGGGGAGGCGGCGTGGGAAGATGGAGGCTGGGAAGACTGCAGCAGGAGGCGGAGCTCCAGGAGGCGGCGTGGGGGAGCATCATCTGACACGAGTCCTACAAGTGTTTAACTTTTCTGGAATGGATCCCCATCTAGTCGTTTATACAGTGCATCCGGAAAGTATTCACAGCGCTTCACTTTTTCCACATTTTCACACAGACACACACACAGAGACACACACACACACAAAGACACACACACACACACACACAGACACACACACACACACAAGACACACACACACACACACACACACACACACACACACACACACAAAGACACACACACACAAAGACACAGACACACACACACCAAGACACACACAGAGACACACACACACACACCACATAGACACACACACACACACAGAGACACACACACACACACACACACACACACACACACACACAGAGACACACACACACAGACACACACACACAGACACACACAGAGACACACAGACACACTCACACAAAGACACACACACACACAGAGACACACACACACACACACACACAAAGACACACACACACACTCACACAAATACACACACACACACACACAGAGACACACAAAGACACACACACAAAGACACACACACAGAGACACACACACACAGACACACACACACACACACAGAGACACACACAAAGACACACACACAAAGACACACACACACTCACACAAAGACACACACACACACTCACACAAATACACACACACACAGAGACACACACAGACACACTCACACAAAGACACACACACACACAGAGACACACACACACACACAAAGACACACACACTCACACAAATACACACACACAGAGACACACAAAGACACACACACACACACAAAGACACACACACACACACACACAGAGACACACACAAAGACACACACACACAAAGACACACACACAGAGACACACACACAAAGACACACACACACAGAGACACTCACACAAAGACACACACACAAAGACACTCACACACAGAGACACACACAAAGACACACACAAAGACACTCACACAAAGACACACACACACACACACAAACACAAAGACACACACACACAGAGACACACACACAGACACACTCACACAAAGACACACACACACAGAGACACTCACACAAAGACACACACACACAGACACACACTCACTGAGTCGTCAGCTGACCTTCGGGGTTATCTGGACGGTTCCTCCACACCTTGCTGCGAGCGCCAACTCTTGCGGTCGCCATGGAAACACAGCGAGCGGCGCCCGTCCAGCGCGGCGCCGCGTCACGTATCACGCACACGCGTGGAGAGAAAAAGGACGGACACACACGTGGAGGTGCAACATTTTTAATTCATAAACACTTCATTATTCATGTGTCCTCCACTTCATTCCTCATTTCCTTCCCTTCTCTCACACACACACACACACACACACACACACTGACACAGAGAGACACAAACGCACACAAAGACACTCACACACACACTCACAGAGAGACACAGACACACGCACACACATACACACTGACACAGAGAGACACACACGCACACAAAGACACTCACACACACACTCACACAGAGAGACAGACACACACACACTCTCACAGACACGAAAACACACACACACACACACACTCACACACATACTGACACAGAGACACACACGCACACAAAGACACTCACACACACGCACACTCACACACATACACGTACACACACACTCACAGAGACACGAAAACACACACACACACTCACACACATACTGACACAGAGACACACATGCACACAAAGACACTCACACACACACTCACACAGAGAGACACAGACACACGCACACACATACACACTGACAGAGAGACACACATGCACACAAAGACACTCACACACACACTCACACAGAGAGACACAAGCACACACTCACACACATACACGTACACACTCACAGAGACACGAAAACACACACACACACACACACACACACTGACACAGAGAGACACACGCACACAAAGACACTCACACACACACTCACACAGAGACACAGACACACGCACACACTCACACACATACACGTACACACACTCACAGAGACACAAAAACACACACACACACACATACACACTAACGCACACACACTCACACAGAGAGACACACACTCTCACACACACACACACACACACAATCACACAGTCACACAGTGTACTTCCTGCGAGGAGCGACAGGTCAACACCACACACTCAGGAAGGAGGAGGAATGAAGGGAGGAGGACGGAGGGGCGGAGAGAGAGGCTCTCTCCTTCTTCTCCTTCTTCTCCTCTTCCTCCTGTCTTTGGTTCTCAGCCGTGATTCGTCAGCGTAATCTAAACATAAAAACAATCAAAATTACTAATTTACATTCCTGGGCTCCAAGAGCAGACAGATGCATCATGGGAAATGAAGTCCCCTGCAGTTCAGTGAGTGTGATCCCCTCTTGTCTCTTATGACACACAGGTCAACGACCTCCTGGATTACACGATGACATCATGGTTTAAGACGAGCTTTGAAGAAACTTTAATTTTGGGGTGAAAAGAAGAAGAACCGACGCCATTGGTCGAGATTTCAGGGCCTTTGGGTGCTGGTGGGGGCCTTTGGGTGCTAGTGGGGGCCTTTGGGTGCTGGTGGGGGCCTTTGGGTGCTGGTGGGGGGCCTTTGGGTGCTGGTGGGGCCTTTGGGTGCGGGTGGGGGCCTTTGGGTGCTGGTGGGGGCCTTTGGGTGCTGGGGGCCTTTGGTGCTAGTGGGGGCCTTTTGGTACTAGTGGGGGCCTTTGGGTGCTGGTGGGGGCCTTTGGGTGCTGGTGGGGGCCTTTGGGTGCTGGTGGGGGCCTTTGGGTGCTAGTGGGGGCCTTTGGGTGCTAGTGGGGGCCTTTGGGTGCTGGTGGGGGCCTTTGGGTGCTGGTGGGGGCCTTTGGGTGCTAGTGGGGGCCTTTTGGTACTAGTGGGGCCTTTGGGTGCTGGTGGGGGCCTTTGGGTGCTGGTGGGGGCCTTTGGGTGCTAGTGGGGGCCTTTGGGTGCTGGTGGGGGCCTTTGGGTGCTGGTGCTGGTGGGGGCCTTTGGGTGCTGGTGGGGGCCTTTGGGTGCTAGTGGGGGCCTTTGGGTGCTGGTGAGCCTTTGGGTGCTGGTGCTGGTGGGGGCCTTTGGGTGCTGGTGGGCCTTTGGGTGCTGGTGGGGCCTTTGGGTGCTAGTGGGGCCTTTGGGTGCTAGTGGGGCCTTTGGGTGCTGGTGGGGCCTTTGGGTGCTGGTGGGGCCTTTTGGTGCTGGTGGGGGCCTTTGGGTGCTGGTGGGGGCCTTTGGGTGCTGGTGGGGGCCTTTGGGTGCTAGTGGGGGCCTTTGGGTGCTGGTGGGGGCCTTTGGGTGCTAGTGGGGGCCTTTGGGTGCTGGTGGGGGCCTTTGGGTGCTGGTGGGGGCCTTTTAGAGGTGAGAGGTGGTTCCTCAACAACACTAGAGGTATTCCTGGCCGGTGTTCCAACAGTTCTTAAAATCAAAAAGCTCGTAAGTGCCTCTCGGTTGCTTAGCGGTTCGCTGCTGTTGCCATGGCGCCCGCGCTTAGCGCCGATGTGACAGGAAGACGACCGCAGAGAAAAGAGTCTGGAAAACGTTTATTTATTTATTCATCAGGCCACATTTAGAGCAGCAGGAGGTGTGTCTGTGTGTGTGTGTGTGTGTGTGTGTGTGTGTGTGTGTGTGTGTGTGTGTGTGTGTCTGTGTGCACCTGATGCAGTAATAGGTAATGTTATAGAGCATTATATACTATATATATGAAATATCTATATAATTATACATAATATAATATATATATATAGTATACATTACATAATGTATATATATAATATATATATTTATACATAATATAATATACTATATATATATAACATATATATAGTATTTATTATATATACAATATTATTATACATATTATTATATATATTATATATAAAATATTATTATATATATATATTTATATTTATTATATATTACATATTATACATTACATATTATATATAATATATATAAATATTATATACATATTATGTAATATATATATGTTATATATTAGAGATTAAATATATATATATTATATATTACATACATAATATATTTTATATATATATATTATATACAATATTATATATAGATATTATATACATAGTATTTAATATATACAGGACTGTCTCAGAAAATTAGAATATTGTGATTAAGTTCTTTATTTTCTGTAATGCAATTAAAAAAACAAAAATGTCATGCATTCTGGATTCATTACAAATCAACTGAAATATTGCAAGCCTTTTATTCTTTTAATATTGCTGATTATGGCTTACAGCTTAAGAAAACTCAAATATCCTATCTCTAAATATTAGAATATCATGAAAAAGTATACTAGTAGGGTATTAAACAAATCACTTGAATTGTCTAATTAACTCGAAACACCTGCAAGGGTTTCCTGAGCCTTGACAAACACTCAGCTGTTATAAATCTTTTTTTTTACTTGGTCTGAGGAAATATTACAATTTTATGAGATAGGATTTTAGAGTTTTCTTAAGCTGTAAGCCATAATCAGCAATATTTCAGTTGATTTGTAATGAATCCAGAATGCATGACATTTTTGTTTTTTTAATTGCATTACAGAAAATAAAGAACTTTATCACAATATTCTAATTTTCTGAGACAGTCCTGTATGTTATATATATTATATATAATATATATTATAGAATAAATATATATATATATTATAATATATATATTGATTCCCTTGTTTTTAATAGTTCTTAATGTACATGTTGTCTAACTGTTCTTTGCTGTTGTCAGCTGTTTTTACTTTATTACTTCATTACTTTACGTCGTACTTTAACAATATAATTCCTCTCCCTCAAAAGAAGCCGTTCCACATCAGTGACAACATGTCAGAGATAAAGACTCCGTTTAGCGACGCATCACGGCGGCGTATAGATTTAAGAGAGAAAGACGAAGGGGGGGAGGGGCTAATCTTTACGCGCCATGGAGATGATGGATGTGAAGGAGAGGTGGGATGGAAGGAGAGAGAGAGAGAGAGAGAGGGAGAGAGAGAGAGAGAGAGAGAGACAGAGAGAGAGAGAGAGAGAGAGAGGGAGAGAGAGACATGTGTGAGCATGTTTATGAGGGCAATATGGACGCAGGTATTACATCACAACCAGGCACACTATGTGTGTGTGTGTGTGTGTGTGTGTCTGTCTGTATGGGTGTGTGTGTCTTTATGTGTGTGTGTGTGTCCGTCTGTATGGGTGTGTGTGTCTGTGTGTGTGTCTGTGTGTGTCTGTATGTGTGTGTGTGTCTTTATGTGTGTGTCCGTCTGTATGGGTATGTGTGTCTGTGTGTCTGTATGGGTGTGTGTGTGTCTGTGTGTGTGTGTCTGTGTCTTTGTGTGTGTGTGTGTGTCTGTGTGTGTCTGTCTGTGTGTCTTTATGTGTGTGTCTGTGTGTCTGTGTGTGTCTGTCTGTGTGTCTTTATGTGTGTGTCTGTGTGTGTGTGTATGTGGACCACCTGCTGCTGCAGATAGCCACTTCAACATAAACACTTTCTTTAGCCTTGTTATTTCCGTCTCTCCATCCCTCAGAGGTGATTGACAGATCGTCTCCTCCTCCTCCTTCTCCTCCTTCTCCTCCTCCTCCCCTCTTCTCTATTAACCTTCTTCACCCTTCTTTTTAAATAAAATATACACTTTTATTAATCCCCAAGGGGAAATTAGTTCTCTGCATTTAACCCATCCTTAGTTATTAAGGAGCAGTGGGCTGCGGTGAAGCGCCCGGGAAGCAACTGGGGGTTCAGTGCCTTGCTCAAGGACACTTCGACTTGCAGCTAATGGGGAGAGCGGGGATCGAACCCACGACCTTGCGGTTGAAGGACGGCCCTCTTACCCCATCGATCTTCTATTCGTCTTTTCATCCTGGCGACAAAAAACTCATCCCTTGGTTTTATCCTCTCCTCGGAAAATGTCAACACACACACACACACACACACACACACACACACACACACACACACACACACACACACACACACACACACACACACACACACACACACACACACACACACACACACACACACACACACACACACACACACACGACATTAAGAGAGTAGCACTTAAATGCGGCACGATGCATCTAAAAACCCGTGCTCTTTAAACTGCTTTGTTAAATACCCTTTTCTTAGTCTGCTGAAGCTCAGAGTCCCCCCCCCCCCCCCCCCCCCTCAGGTACGTCGTCTCGGCTCCTGCTCTGTTTAAAAAGAATCAACAGATCTGAGAGTGCATTGAAGGCCTCACGCTGCCTTCAGGGGTCAAGAGGGTCAAGTGTGTGGGCTCCGTGGGCGAGTGTGGCTACGCCGCCGCCGCCGCCGCTAATGGTATTAAATGGCTGTGTGTGTGTGTGTGACACTTACAGTAAGTGGCGGTGGATTGTCCTCGACTTTGAGCAAGAGAGTGTTTTGTTTCACGAGGAGGAGGTCGAGAGAGAGAGAAGAGCCGAGAGGGAAAGGGTGCACTCAGAACCTCACACACACACACACACCTACACACACCTACACACACACACTGAATATACCATATACTGACCATATCTGAGATGACGTCAAACCAGAAAGGAGCGCGGGGCCTTGGTGAGCAGCTGACATTTAGCCTCCACCCCCCCCCACACACACACATACTCATAAGGTGCCATATGCATGACAAAGGCCCAGCCAGACGGGGGGGGGGGGGCAAGACCATATCCTGAAGTCTTAAAATAGAGGACGGAGGGCAGAATGTGTGAAAAAGGCCGTGTGTGTGTGTGTGTGTGACAGTTGTGCGGCTGTGCGCTGCAGATAGAGTTTGTTGGACTTCAAGCGGGAGAAATAAACCGTGAGATAAGATCCTGAAGCTCGGGTCACGACGAAGAGTGACAAGAGGAGGAAGACACGGAGACACACACACATATATATACACACACACACACATATATATAATATATATATATAGAAATACTGGGTTTTATGTTGTTATCTTTCTCTCTTTTTGCACATGAACACATTTAATATCATCTATCTGCCTAAAGAGAGTGCACGTGTGTCGGGTAGGAGAGAGTGCACGTGTGTCGGGTAGGAGAGAGTGCACGTGTGTCGGGTAGGAGAGTGCACGTGTGTCAGGTAGGAGAGAGTGCACGTGTGTCGGGTAGGAGAGAGTGCACGTGTGTCGGGTAGGAGAGAGTGCACGTGACTCGGGTTGGAGAGAGTGCACGTGTGTCAGGTAGGAGAGAGTGCACGTGTGTCGGGTAGGAGAGAGTGCACGTGTGTCGGGTAGGAGAGAGTGCACGTGACTCGGGTTGGAGAGAGTGCACGTGTGTCAGGTAGGAGAGTGCACGTGTGTCGGGTAGGAGAGAGTGCACGTGTGTCGGGTTGGAGAGAGTGCACGTGACTCGGGTTGGAGAGAGTGCACGTGTGTCAGGTAGGAGAGAGTGCACGTGTGTCGGGTAGGAGAGAGTGCACGTGTGTCGGGTTGGAGAGAGTGCACGTGACTCGGGTTGGAGAGAGTGCACGTGTGTCAGGTAGGAGAGAGTGCACGTGTGTCGGGTAGGAGAGAGTGCACGTGACTCGGGTTGGAGAGAGTGCACGTGTGTCGGGTAGGAGAGAGTGCACGTGTGTCGGGTTGGAGAGAGTGCACGTGAGTCGGGTAGGAGAGAGTGCACGTGTGTCGGGTAGGAGAGAGTGCACGTGTGTCGGGTAGGAGAGAGTGCACGTGTGTCGGTAGGAGAGAGTGCACGTGTGTCGGTTGGAGAGAGTGCACGTGACTCGGGTTGGAGAGAGTGCACGTGAGTCGGGTAGGAGAGAGTGCACGTGTGTCGGTAGGAGAGAGTGCACGTGTGTCGGTTGGAGAGAGTGCACGTGACTCGGGTAGGAGAGAGTGCACGTGTGTCGGTAGGAGAGAGTGCACGTGTGTCGGTAGGAGAGAGTGCACGTGTGTCGGTTGGAGAGAGTGCACGTGTGTCGGGTAGGAGAGAGTGCACGTGACTCGGGTAGGAGAGAGTGCACGTGTGTCGGGTAGGAGAGAGTGCACGTGTGTCGGGTAGGAGAGAGTGCACGTGTGTCGGGTAGGAGAGAGTGCACGTGTGTCGGTAGGAGAGAGTGCACGTGTGTCGGTTGGAGAGAGTGCACGTGAGTAATGGAGGACGTATAATCTTTGTTTCCTTGGTAGGAGGCATCTTGATGTTTCTAGTGGAATCCTAGATGTGAGTTCTCCTCCGTTTCCTCTTGAATCTTAAATCTTAAACCTTTAAGTTGTTCTCAGAAGTCTTGAAGGTCAAACTGACCCTGAACTCTTCAGATCTCCTCTCCTTAGAAACCCCAAAGAAGGAAAGGTCACACAGAGAAGACTCACAGATAACATCTCCTGATCAAGATGGAGTCTTCAAAGTGGGACCAGAACCACGGGGGGGGGGGGGGGGCTCTCTGGGGCTCGGCAGCAACCACACCAACCGGGAGGGGGAACCGGGAGAACCGAGGAACCGGGAGAACCAGAGGTCTTGTCCGGGGTCTGGTCCCCCCCCCCCCTCTCTCTCTCTCTCTCGTCGTTTCGTGCCTTTGATCTTCTTTGTCGTGATGATAATGTGCACATTTCATTGTCATTATTGGTCATTATAGGCCACGCCCCCTCGCCCTCCCCTACCTTGGCGTGCTGGATGCAGTCCATGTAGCGCCGGGCCAGGCCGGAGCAGCGCAGCGTCTGCTGCCGGTTGCCTCGGTAACACTCGAGCACCTCGGCCTGCAGCTCGGGGCACACGGACGCCGTCCGGCGAGGCCTACGCACACACAGAGGTCGAGAGGTCAACACGGCGTCACGTCACTCAGAGGTCGAGAGGTCAACACGGCATCACGTCACACAGAGGTCGAGAGGTCGACACGGCGTCACGTCACAGCGTCACGTCACTCAGAGGTCGACACGGCGTCACGTCACACAGAGGTCGAGAGGTCGACACGGCGTCACGTCACTCAGAGGTCGAGAGGTCGACACGGCGTCACGTCACAGAGGTCGAGAGGTCGACACGGCGTCACGTCACACAGAGGTCGAGAGGTCGACACGGCGTCACGTCACACAGAGGTCGACACGGCGTCACGTCACTCAGAGGTCGAGAGGTCGACACGGCGTCACGTCACACAGAGGTCGAGAGGTCGACACAGCGTCACGTCACAGAGGTCGAGAGGTCGACACGGCGTCACGTCACACAGAGGTCGAGAGGTCGACACGGCGTCACGTCACTCAGAGGTCGAGAGGTCGACACGGCGTCACGTCACACAGAGGTCGAGAGGTCGACACGGCGTCACGTCACAGAGGTCGACACGGCGTCACGTCACTCAGAGGTCGAGAGGTCGACACGGCGTCACGTCACACAGAGGTCGAGAGGTCGACACGGCGTCACGTCACTCAGAGGTCGAGAGGTCGACACGGCGTCACGTCACACAGAGGTCGAGAGGTCAACACGGCATCACGTCACACAGAGGTCGAGAGGTCGACACGGCGTCACGTCACTCAGAGGTCGAGAGGTCAACACGGCGTCACGTCACTCAGAGGTCGAGAGGTCGACACGGCGTCACGTCACAGAGGTCGAGAGGTCGACACGGCGTCACGTCACACAGAGGTCGAGAGGTCGACACGGCGTCACGTCACTCAGAGGTCGACACGGCGTCACGTCACACAGAGGTCGAGAGGTCAACACGGCGTCACGTCACACAGAGGTCGAGAGGTCAACACGGCGTCACGTCACACAGAGGTCGAGAGGTCGACACGGCGTCACGTCACTCAGAGGTCGAGAGGTCGACACGGCGTCACGTCACTCAGAGGTCGAGAGGTCGACACGGCGTCACGTCACACAGAGGTCGAGAGGTCGACACGGCGTCACGTCACTCAGAGGTCGACACGTCACACAGAGGTCGAGAGGTCGACACGGCGTCACGTCACTCAGAGGTCGACACGGCGTCGCGTCACTCAGAAGTCGAGAGGTCGACACAGCGTCACGTCACAGAGGTCGAGAGGTCGACACAGCGTCACGTCACAGAGGTCGACACGGCGTCACGTCACTCAGAGGTCGACACGTCACACAGAGGTCGAGAGGTCGACACGGCGTCACGTCACTCAGAGGTCGACACGGCGTCGCGTCACTCAGAAGTCGAGAGGTCAACACGGCGTCACGTCACACAGAGGTCGAGAGGTCGACACAGCGTCACGTCACAGAGGTCGACACGGCGTCACGTCACACAGAGGTCGAGAGGTCGACACGGCGTCACGTCACACAGAGGTCGACACGGCGTCACGTCACTCAGAGGTCGAGAGGTCGACACGGCGTCACGTCACACAGAGGTCGACACGGCGTCACGTCACTCAGAGGTCGAGAGGTCGACACGGCGTCACGTCACACAGAGGTCGAGAGGTCGACACGGCGTCACGTCACTCAGAGGTCGAGAGGTCGACACGGCGTCACGTCACACAGAGGTCGAGAGGTCGACACGGCGTCACGTCACTCAGAGGTCGACACGGCGTCACGTCACACAGAGGTCGAGAGGTCAACACGGCGTCACGTCACACAGAGGTCGACACGGCGTCACGTCACACAGAGGTCGAGAGGTCAACACGGCGTCACGTCACACAGAGGTCGAGAGGTCGACACGGCGTCACGTCACTCAGAGGTCGACACGGCGTCACGTCACTCAGAGGTCGAGAGGTCGACACGGCGTCACGTCACACAGAGGTCGAGAGGTCGACACGGCGTCACGTCACTCAGAGGTCGAGAGGTCGACACGGCGTCACGTCACTCAGAGGTCGAGAGGTCGACACGGCGTCACGTCACTCAGAGGTCGAGAGGTCAACACGGCGTCACGTCACACAGACCTCACCACAGGTTACCGACTCATCCGTTGCCGTGGAGCCACACAAAGAAACATGATACAAAACTTATCATTATTATAATAAATTATACAAATTGTTAATATTTGTGTTTTTTAAATATAGAATATACTCAGTAATATTCGTAAAATAGAAAATCGGCACACTGAAAAAAAAACAGCTGACAGGAAAACAAAACGTCAGCTTTCTGCAAATAAAGACGTCAGCGTCTCACCGCTGTCCGTGTGATGTCATCACAGCAACACGGCGAGGCAAACCTTCTCTTTTCATCTCACCAACACACACAGTACATGTCGGTGTGTAGACAAAAGACACACACACACACACACAGGTAGTGAATGCTAATCCTACATGAGGGTAATCCTTGAGTGCTCTGTTGCTCGCAGTCATTTACCTGCTGTTGTGACAGAACTCATAACGGGAAGGATTGGGATACACACACACACACACACACACACACACACACACACACACACCCATAACTTATTTATCGTGCTGCATCTTGTACAACCTCTCAAAAACACACACCACTAGCAGCAGAATGGAGTAAAACATATAAGTCTAACAGAATAGCGGATACTCTGTTGTCCTCTCTTCTGTGAGAGTACAGAGGACATCATAACATCCTCCATCACGATGGACTCTGACTTCATCGTTATTGACTAGAATAGAGCGAGAGAACTCTCTGGAACGCCAGACCTCTTGGAGACGTTTATTATTATACTTTTCTAATGAACTTCACAATGTTTTCCTGCAATGAAACACTAAAGAAAAAAGAACAATGGAGAAAAAAAGAACTGCGACACAGAAGGAAAGAGTAAGAATTAGAGTTAACTTTGAGGTGGAATGACGGCTTCCTTTAACATGACAGGTGCAGGTGTGCGGTTTACCTCGACACAGGCCGATTTATGGAGGGGAGTTGACCACCGAACACACACACACACACACGCACACGCACACACGAATGAGCTCAGTCCTCTGCTGAAATAAAATACTAAATAACAATCATACATGTTTGCGCTGCACGTGTGAGAATAACCGTCCACGTGAAAGACTGAGTGTGTGTGTGTGAGTGTGTGAGTGTGTGTGTGTGTGAGAGAGTGTGTGTGAGTGTGTGTGTGTGTGTGTGAGTGTGTGTGTGTGAGTGTGTGTGTGTGTGTGAGTGTGTGTGTGTGTGTGTGAGTGTGTGTGTGAGTGTGAGTGTGTGTGTGTGTGTGAGTATGTGTGTGTGAGTGTGTGTGTGTGTGAGTGTGTGTGAGAGTGTGTGTGAGTGTGTGTGTGAGAGTGTGTGTGAGTGTGTGTGTGTGAGTGTGTGTGTGAGTGTGTGTGTGAGTGTGTGAGTGTGTGTGTGTGTGAGTGTGTGTGTGAGTGTGTGTGTAGTGAGTGTGTGTGAGTGTGTGTGTGAGTGTGTGTGTGTGTGTGTGTGAGTGTGTGTGTGTGTGTGTGAGAGTGTGTGTGAGTGTGTGTGTGTGTGAGTGTGAGAGTGTGTGTGAGTGTGTGTGTGATGTGTGTGTGTGTGTGTGTGAGAGTGTGTGTGTGTGTGTGTGTGTGAGTGTGTGTGTGTGTGTGTGAGTGTGTGTGTGAGTGTGTGAGTGTGTGTGTGTGAGTGTGTGAGTGTGTGTGTGAGTGTGTGTGTGAGTGTGTGTGTGTGTGAGTGTGTGTGTGTGAGTGTGTGTGTGTGAGTGTGTGTGTGTGAGTGTGTGTGTGAGTGTGTGTGTGAGTGTGTGTGTGAGTGTGTGAGTGTGTGTGTGTGAGTTTGTGTGTGTGTGTGTGTGAGTGTGTGTGTGAGTGCGTGTGTGTGTGTGCAGCGAAGGGGAGAGCGACAGGATTAAATGAATCACTGGCGGAGAGAATATTCATAAAGAGAGCAGCGACCTGAGAGGAGGAGGCGGGACTTAATACCTGATAAGTGACTTGGGGTCAGGGCGGAACATTACCGCACGCTGCGTAACGTCCGGCCGTCAGACCCCCGACGTCCCGGTCCGGAGCGCTGGGCGCTGCCTAACAGAGACAATCAGTGTGCGTTGGCTTGAGTTATTAAAACACTGAACAGCCGTGTGACCACGGAGGAGAAACGAGGATTTGCCGAGGTCAGCTCCGGGAAACCAACAACGAGTTCCTCTGGGAGATTAAATGAAGGCGTTGTTGTGCCGGTCAGTTTAAAGCCGCCGCCAGGAGGATTCACTCCCGTGATTACAATTATACGACAGCCTACGAGACGCAGATAAGGGCGACAGGAGCCCAAAAGGTATTAACTCCGGCTCAAATAGAAGAAGAAGAAAAACTATTCCCAGTTCGACAAGAGAAACTTTCTGATACCAGGAGAGTTTTAATAATGGAATCTGAAGCAGAAAATTGCCTCCATGCTAATCTCCTCCAGCGGCTTCGTGTGACAGAGAGGAGAAAAGGAAAGGAGGGGAGCAGCAAAAACAACGACGCGTTCACGAGCCGCGCGGAAAGACGAGCTCCACGTTGTTAAAGTAGTTCGTTATTTTCGGTTCATGAAGACGGCTCGAGTTCCGAGTCGCTGCAGAGCGCGACACGCGAGGGAATAAAGCAATAACACAACCACACGGGCGGAGCTTCTGATCATCCTCTGAGTGTGTGTGTGTGTGTGTGTCTGAGTGTGTGTGTGTGTCTGAGTGTGTGTGTGTGTGTGTGTGTTTGTGTGTGTGTGTGAGGATTTGGGCTCCTTTAAAGCAGCGGCGTTGTGTTTCTTAATGCGACGCACAGAATCACTGTGAGAAGAAGAAGAGCCGGGCGTCTGCTCCTGTGTCGAGTGTTTGTGACTCGTTAGGAAACACGATGACACGTGAGATGACACGTGAGATGACACGTGAGATGACACGTGAGATGACACGTGAGATGACACGTGAGATGACACGTGAGATGACACGTGAGATGACACGTGAGATGACATGTGAGATGACACGTGAGATGACACGTGACCACTAGGGGCGATGTTCTGGAGGGTCCAGTGTCGACCAGGTGGGCTCCTCAGTTCCCGGTTCAGAATCACAGCCCTGAACAGCTGTTCATGAACAACTAGAAATTACTAAAAAGGACTTCAAGGCAGCTGAAGAGCTGCACATCAAAGGCACGTCCAGCGACGTTGAGCCGCATCTTTAGACTCTGTGACGCGTTGCAATGAATTCACTGGAGCAGCTCGATGGATTTTGCATTTCTCCCCATCAAATAAAGATGAAATGAATAAATGTGCTGGATCCTCTGACCTGAAGCCCTCCGTGCCGACGGAGCCGTCAGTCAACAGCATCTTCCTCCAGAGCTGAAACCAATCGGCTTCTCCGCTGAGCGCCGTGCTCCGGAGTCTGATCTCTTCCATCGCTTTCCTTCAAATATGATAATTAGATGTATTTTCTTCTCTCAGGCAATTCACTCTTCAATAGTTACGGGATTATAGAGTCCCGACTTCTTTCCCTCTTTTATTTCGGTACCCATCATTTTGTTGTTGTCGTCGTGAAGGCGTTCTGAGCCGATCCGACCGAGACGACCCAGAGGAGGAAAGAGTCACTTCTAAAATCACCGCTTCTCATTTCTCTCTTCAGGAAACATGACGAGAGGACAATGAAAAAAACTACAACCACGAGCAGAGAAATAACACGATGGAAGAAATATGTTATTGTGAAGACAAGAAGAGAGAGAAGAAATCTATTAAAGGGCCACGACGTCCATAATCTATTAAAGGGCCACGACGTCCATAATCTATTAAAGGGCCACGACGTCCATAATCTATTAAAGGGCCACGACGTCCATAATCTATTAAAGGGCCACGACGTACACAATCTATTAAAGGGCCACGACGTCCACAATCTATTAAAGGGCCACGACGTCCATAATCTATTAAAGGGCCACGACGTCCATAATCTATTAAAGGGCCACGGCGTCTATAATCTATTAAAGGGCCACGACGTCCATAATCTATTAAAGGGCCACGACGTCCATAATCTATTAAAGGGCCACGGCGTCCATAATCTATTAAAGGCCACGCGTCCATAATCTATTAAAGGGCCACGACGTCCATAATCTATTAAAGGCCACGGCGTCCATAGTCTATTAAAGGCCACGATGTGCATTGTCTATTAAAGGGCCACAGCGTCTATAATCTATTAAAGGGCCACGGCGTCCATAATCTATTAAAGGCCACACGTACATAATCTATTAAAGGGCCACGACGTCCATAATCTATTAAAGGGCCACGACGTCCATAATCTATTAAAGGCCACGCGTCCATAATCTATTAAAGGCCACGACGTCTATAATCTATTAAAGGCCACGCGTCCATAATCTATTAAAGGCCACGACGTCCATAATCTATTAAAGGGCCACAGCGTCCATAATCTATTAAAGGGCCTACGTCTATAATCTATTAAAGGCCACGACGTCTATAATCTATTAAAGGGCCACAATGTCCATAATCTATTAAAGGGCCACGACGTCCATAATCTATTAAAGGGCCACGACGTCCACAATCTATTAAAGGGCCACGACGTCCACAATCTATTAAAGGGCCACGACGTCCATAATCTATTAAAGGGCCACGACGTCCATAATCTATTAAAGGGCCACGGCGTCTATAATCTATTAAAGGGCCACGACGTCCATAATCTATTAAAGGGCCACGACGTCCATAATCTATTAAAGGGCCACGACGTCCATAATCTATTAAAGGGCCACGACATCCATAATCTATTAAAGGGCCACGACGTCCATAATCTATTAAAGGGCCACGATGTGCATTGTCTATTAAAGGGCCACGACGTCTATAATCTATTAAAGGGCCACGACGTCCATAATCTATTAAAGGGCCACGACGTCCATAATCTATTAAAGGGCCACGACGTACATAATCTATTAAAGGGCCACGACGTCCATAATCTATTAAAGGGCCACGACGTCCATAATCTATTAAAGGGCCACGACGTCCATAATCTATTAAAGGGCCACGACGTCTATAATCTATTAAAGGGCCACGACGTCCATAATCTATTAAAGGGCCACGACGTCCACAATCTATTAAAGGGCCACGACGTCCATAATCTATTAAAGGGCCACGACGTCCATAATCTATTAAAGGGCCACGACGTCCATAATCTATTAAAGGGCCACGGCGTCTATAATCTATTAAAGGGCCACGACGTCCATAATCTATTAAAGGCCACGGCGTCCATAATCTATTAAAGGCCACGATGTCCATAATCTATTAAAGGCCACGGCGTCCATAATCTATTAAAGGGCCACGATGTGCATTGTCTATTAAAGGGCCACGACGTCTATAATCTATTAAAGGGCCACAACGTCCATAATCTATTAAAGGGCCACGACGTCCATAATCTATTAAAGGGCCACGACGTCTATAATCTATTAAAGGGCCACGACGTCCATAATCTATTAAAGGGCCACGACGTCCATAATCTATTAAAGAGCCACGACATCTATAATCTATTAAAAAGCCACGACGTCTATAATCTATTAAAAGGCCACGACGTCTATAATCTATTAAAAAGCCACGACGTCTATAATCTATTAAAAGGCCACGACGTCTATAATCTATTAAAGGGCCACGACGTCTATAATCTATTAAAAGGCCACGACATCTATAATCTATTAAAAGGCCACAACGTCTATAATCTAGAGCCACGATCACCGAGACAAAAGGATAATACTGACACGCATCAGTGTAAAGGAATAAGAAGAAAGACGGCGATGTTTCCGAGTCCCAACACGCAGGCGAATCTTTTCTTTACAAATCCAAACATGAGCTCCAGAATTCATTTTCCAAACCAGCTAATTGGACGATTCAAGCTCCAGAGGATTCAGTGGAAGAACCGAGACGACGATCCTCTGTGTGGATCTTTCAGTTCTTTTTGCCGCGTCTAATTTTAAAGGAAGAAAGAGAAAATAGACAAAGAAAGCAAAAGACGGAAGAGAAACCATAAATAAAGACGGAATAAGCAGCACGCGTTAATTATTATTATTCATTCGGCTTTTCGAAGAAATTATTAGAAAAAACATGTAAATATCAAAATATACGGCTCTATACTTGGAGAGCAGAAGATATATAGAAATAATTAGAGACTGAATATTTAGGTTGTGTTTTGCTATCATATGCAAGTTATGATGAAATAACACGATGAAAAATATATTTTAAAATATTTGATTACATTTTTTCCCCTGAAAAGGTTTTTTAGATTTTGTGGGAGTTGTTCCTGAGGTCAAAGGTCAGGGATGTTGTATGTGTACAGAATGTAAAACCCTCTGAGGGGAATTTGTAATATTGGGCGTAACAAAATAAACTGAATTAAGCAGTTAAACTTTGTATAGAGTTTATATTCATGTCAGAAGTATTTAACTCGTCATTCATGCAAAAAAATAATATCCCGATATTAGAGTAAATCCTTACTGGGCAGTGATGTGTTGGGCCTGTCAGGCAGAACCGAGGGTTCAGACTAACCCACTGCACACACACCTCCCTCCTGATTACTGGCGCGCGCGCGCACACACACCTTACCGGATGTGGGCCTCGGCCCGAGTCGCCGCAGCGCTCGGCCGTCAGCTGGTAGTCGTCGTGGTTCTGGAGGCGCGCACACACACACACACACACACACACACACACACACACACACACACACACACACACACACACACACACACACACACACACACACACACACACACACACACACACACACACACACACACACACACACACAGGTTATCACATTGTTTACACATTTAACAACACAAGTAAACAACAGATCCTCAGATCGACTTCCACGATCTGGTTAACGATACTAAAACGCACCCCGCAGCTCCTCTAAAGTCTCGTTAGCTTAGCGTGACCGTTGCATGTTACGGCGCTCCCGACACGTCGGCGCTCTGTCGTGTTGTTTTTCGGGTGGGCGTGGCCTCATAAAGCCTGCCTCCACACGACCAATCAGAGGTCAGAGGACGACGTCACCCCGTGTCAGCAGACGGGTTTGAACCATCAGCGTTCCCTCTGTGCCCGGTGGGCGTGGCCTCCACACGACCAATCAGACGTCACCCCCGTGTCAGTGGTTGCAGAAGATGCATCCAGACCATCAGCACGAGTCAACGCCCCCCCCCCCCCCCGCGCAGTAATCACCATTTTAAACCAATAAGCAGAGCGCGCTCACGCTTTGACTTCATTATTCCCAGTCGCCGCGCTGATCGGCGAGGAAGATAATTGAAGTGACGGCGATGGGATCAAACACGCGGCCCCGCCCCCCTCCAGGGCCCTCCAGGGCCCCGGGGTCGTCCTCATATCTCATTACTTCCCGCTGCTCCTGGCTCCCGGTGTGAACGCCATGTCGGGTCCATCGCTGCTAAAGAATTATTATACTGCGTTTAATTGTCGAGCATTTTTCAATGTGAACTTTTCCTATATATATTAAATAAAGATGTATATATATTTAAATAACTATATATATATATATATATACACTACCGTTCAAAAGTTTGGGGTCATCCAGACAATTTTGTGTCTTCCATGAAAACTCACTTTTATTTATAAATGAATTGAACATTTCATAGAACATATAGTCAAGACATTGACAAGGTTAGAAATAATGATTAATATTTGAAGTATTAATTTTGTTCTTCAAACTAAAAGCTCAAAGGAAGGCCAGTTGTATAGCTTATATCACCAGCATAACTGTTTTCAGCTGTGCTAACATAATTGCACGGGTTTTCTAATCATCCATTAGTCTTCTAAGGCGATTAGCAAACACAATGTACCATCAGAACACTGGAGTGATGATGGAAATGGGCCTCTATACACCTCTGGAGATATTTCATTAGAAACCAGACGTTTCCACCTAGAATAGTCATTTACCACATTAACAATGTAGAGAGGGTATTTCTGATTAATTTAATGTTATCTTTATTGAAAAAACAGTGCTTTTCTTTGAAAAATAAAGACATTTCTAAGTGACCCCAAACTTTTGAACGGTAGTGTATATATATATATATATGTATAGTGTGAGTGTGTGTGTGTACGCGTGCTGTGTGTGTGTACGTGTGCTGTGTGTGTACGCGTGCTGTGTGTGTGTGTGTGCGTATGTGTGTGTATGTGTGTGTGTGCGTGTGTGTGTGTGCGTGTATGTGTGTGCGTGTGTGTGTGTGTGTGTGTGCGTGTGTGTGTGTGTGCGTGCGTGTGTACGTCTTTACTTCTTTACGTCTTAATGTCGTTCTTACTTTCTTCTCCAGGATTCCCAGCTGCTCTTTGTAGAAGCTGGAGATGCCGGCGAGTTCCGTCTCCTTCCTCCTCAGCTGTTTGGTCTGGGGACAGACGAGAGGACGAAGACACATGATGATGAAGAGGGTTGAATATATACGACCTCTGGGTCAATAAATACTCAATTATGACGGAGGAAGGAAAATCAATCCAGGTATTAATAAAAATGGAGTAACCAGGGATACGATCCATAAACCGTTATTTAAACTAGATCAACAGCACCGTGCTTTAAAAGGGATTATATTATATTCACATGCGTTACCTCAGACGGCCACTAGTCTGTGGAGAATCAGATCATCATAAACATGAAGTTATTGAAGGTCCAGAACTCACTAAACTAACCGGGCGTCATGTGGGCGAGGATGAGGAGGATGAGGAGGAAAGCTTTGGAGGCCGGAGGAAGAAGCAGCATGCAAGCAGAGGAAGAGGAAGAGGAGAGGAAGACATGAGTTACATTATTATTCACCAAAATAGCAGAATTATAAAAAAGAGAATAAAAGAGCAAAAAAACTGACGGATATAAACAACATGTGACCCAACACACACACACACACATAGAGATACTCACACACACACACACACACACACACACACACACACACACACACATAGAGATACTCACACACACACATAGACACACACACAGAGACACACACACACACATAGAGATACTCACACACACACACACACATAGAGATACTCACACACACACATAGAGATACTCACACACACACACACATAGAGATACTCACACACACACATATACACACACACAGAGACACACACACACACATAGAGATACTCACACACACACATAGAGATACTCACACACACACACAGAGACACACACACACACACATAGATACTCACACACACACATAGAGATACTCACAAACACACATAGAGATACACACACACACACATAGACACACACACATAGAGATACTCACACACACACACACACATAGACACACACACATAGAGACACACACACACACATAGAGATACACACACACACATAGAGACACACACACACACATAGAGATACTCACACACACACACACACACACATAGAGACACACACACACACACACATAGAGATACACACACACACATAGACACACACACACAGAGACACACACACTCACACACACATATAGAGATATACACACTCCATCTCTCTCAATGAACTCAACGTGGTGCACCACGTGCACAAGAGACAGGGATGTGTGTGTGTGGTTAAAATAGTGTGCATCACACGCACGCACACACAGCAGTGTGTGTTACGCCGTGGTGTAATGTTGACAGCAGAGTTGTGCATTAGTGAGCGTGATGGGGATCAGATGGAGACACAGTCTCTGGATGATCTACTCATCTGGGGAATACACACACACACACACACACACACAGACACACAGTTACACACACACACACACACACACACACACACAGTTACACACACCCTGACATTACGCTCATTGTAATCTAATCTCATCCTCACACACAGACACACACACTGCTCACTCCTCCTTTCTCCAGCGGCTGGTTGATGCTTAAGGGTTGTGTGTGTGTGTGTGTGTGTGTGTGTGTGTATGTGTGTGTGTGAGTGTGTATGTGTGTGTGTGTGTGTAAAATCATGTCTGCTTGCAGCAAGAGATGATGTGTAATTTTCTAGCTGAATACCTCCCAAAGTGTTGTTGTGTGGAAGGGCGGCTCACAGCCTCGCTCTAATGCACCGGGAGAGAGAAAGAGGGGGGGGGGAGAAAGAGAGAGAGAGTGAGAGAAAGGGGAGCTAGGGGAGAGAGAGAAAGAGAGAGGGTGGAGAGAGGGGGAGAGAGAGAGAGAGAGAGAGTGAGAGAAAGGGGAGATAGGGGAGAGAGAGAGAAAGAGAGAGGGGGGAGAGAGCGAGAGGGAGTGAGAGATAGGGGAGAGAGAGAGAAAGAGAGAGGGGGGAGAGAGCGAGAGGGAGTGAGAGATAGGGGAGAGAGAGAGAAAGAGAGAGGGGGGAGAGAGCGAGAAAGGTCGAGGAAAGGAGGCTTACCCAGGCATCCAAGTCTGCAGGCTAGGAGGGAGAGAAGGAGGTTAGTGAGGAAGGAACAGGGCGGAATCAGACCAAGGAGACGAGAGGAAAGGAGACAAGGAGGCATCTCCCTCCTCATACGCTGCCGTGGCCTCGTCTGAAGACTCGTGAGCTGTAACTCATTGGAGGAGGTCAAAGGTCACAGGGGCCTCTTGGTCTAACACCACCTCGCAGGGTGAGTCACGCTTACCTGGAAATCAATTATGTAAATACTGAATTATGCAAATAAGACATTTAAATAAACCTGTGTGTTTGGGGGGGGGGGGGTACTTAGAAGAAGAAGAAGAAGAAGAAGAAGAAATATCTGCTCGTGTGGCTTCACATAAAACGACTTTGGGACACTTAAATAAACTGTTATTATATTATAATATATTATTACAATATAATATATTAGTATATTATAGTATTATAATATTATAATATAATATATTATAATACATTATTACATTATTATATAATATAATATATAATAATAATATATTATTATATATAATAATTTAATAATGTATTATAATATATTATAATATAATATTATAATAATATATTATATTATTATAATATATTATTATATTATAATATCATTATATCCACAGTCACCAGATTTTAACGATCAACTACTTTTTATGTTCATTCTTTCACAAAGTTAAACAACTCGACAACAAAATGCACAGCGCAACACACTTGTGTGTGTGTGTGTGTGATGTACACACACACACACAGGTGTGATGTACACACACACACACACACAGTTGCCGTTTGCTCATTAAATGTGTTCCCGTCACATCGGGGAGGTTAAAGAAGAAACACCTCATCATCACACCACCGAATGTCACACAGACGGAGAGAGAGAGAGGGGGGGGAGAGAGAGAGAGAGAGAGGGGGGGGGGGGGGAGAGAGAGAGAGAGAGAGATTCTTTCTATATTCTCTCGTTTCGTTTCACTTTGATGTTTTTTATCTGGATTTTGCTTCAAATCTTCAAATTGAAGACAAAACGTTTCGTTGTTCACGGACTAGTGGCGACACGAGGAACTACACCGGAGCACAACTCAGCCTGTGATATAGAAATAATAATAATAACAACAATAATAATATTAATTTTAATATTAATAGTCATAATAATAATATTATTATTTTTAATAATAATACTAATAATATTATGTGTTTATCATGACTCGTTTCCCTGAAGAGGAAACATCTCAGCTCCTCTGGATGATAAGTCCAGATGTCTCGTTACAAGCCGACCGCCGCCTGATGGAGAGGCTCCACCCCCCTCGCTGCTCCACACCGATCAGGAGCTCCTCAGTCGGTGAACGCTCTCAATTACCTCCGTTTGAGCCGATGGAGTCCGACCGTGTGTGTGTGTGTATGTGTGTATGTGTGTATATATGTACAGGACTGTCTCAGAAAATTAGAATATTGTGATAAAGTTCTTTATTTTCTGTAATGCAATTAAAAAAACAAAAATGTCATGCATTCTGGATTCATTACAAATCAACTGAAATATTGCAAGCCTTTTATTCTTTTAATATTGCTGATTATTTTTACAGCAAGAAAACTCTAAAATCCTATCTCATAAAATTTTAATATTTCCTCAGACCAAGTAAAAAAAAAGATTTATAACAGCTGAGTGTTTGTCAAGGCTCAGGAAACCCTTGCAGGTGTTTCGAGTTAATTAGACAATTCAAGTGATTTGTTTAATACCCTACTAGTATACTTTTCATGATATTCTAATATTTAGAGATAGGATATTTGAGTTTTCTTAAGCTGTAAGCCATAATCAGCAATATTAAAAGAATAAAAGGCTTGCAATATTTCAGTTGATTTGTAATGAATCCAGAATGCATGACATTTTTGTTTTTTAAATTGCATTGCAGAAAATAAAGAACTTCATCACAATATTCTAATTTTCTGAGACAGTCCTGTATGTGTGTGTATATGTGTGTGTGTATATGTGTGTGTATATGTGTGTGTATGTGTATGTATATGTGTGTGTGTGTGTATGTGTGTGTATACATGTGTGTATGTGTGTGTATATATGTGTGTGTATATATGTGTGTGCATATGTGTGTGTATATGTGTGTGTATATATGTGTGTATATGTGTGTGTATATATGTGTGTATATGTGTGTGTATATGTGTGTATATATGTGTGTGTGTATATGTGTGTGTGTGTATGTGTGTATATGTGTGTGTGTATATGTGTGTGTGTATATGTGTGTGCGTGTATGTGTGTGTGTGTGTGTGTGCACAAAGGGCTCCGCTGCTTTAACATGCAGAGCAGATGTCAAGTCTGTGATTTCGCTGATAAGTGCTTCATGTGAGTTGCTGCTGTGTATTTTGCATCGTCAATTTATACAGAAGAGAATATATATAATGCGTGTGTGTGTGTGCGTGTGTGTGTGCGTATATGTCACACCTGCAGACTCACAAGCCATCGTTACGGTCGAGCTGCCTCTACATCTCTCTCTCTCTCTCTCCACTGCCAGAGCTTTATCTCCGGGAAGCAACGAAACCCCCGCCGCATGTCATGAAACAACAGCGGCGAGCAGAGAACGCCATTCCATCACCGACACACACCTCTCAGCATGAGGGAGTGTGTGCGCGCGTGTGTGTGTGTGTGTGCGCGCGTGTGTGTGTGGGGGGGGGTCTGGTTAGTGAGAGAACATCTCGTAATTGAAAAGCTTGAATATTCAGCGCAAAACTCAACGTTTCCACCGTCGCCGAGTGTCATTTCCTCGTGTGTCTCTGCAACACACACACACACACACACACACACACACACACACACACACACACACACACACACACACACACACACACACACACACACACACACACACACACACACACACACACACACACACACACACACACACACACACACACACACACCGCTTCCGTCTGGAGGGTTTCATCCCAACACGCATCACCACCGCCACCTAGTGGCCGCTGGCAGCGCTGCACCCGGCGGCTCGTCACATCCCGGCACCAGACACACCGACAAGTCAACGTGTGCAGCCACGGGTGATATGTGGGGACGTGAGAGGACCAGGTGTGGGTCAAGGAGAGGGAAACACCTCATGACGTCATCCTACTTCACATTCCTCCTAAACAACAACAGCAACAACAACGTCAATCTGGCCGTTGGAGGAAAGCTCTGGTGTGAGAACACGGGAACACATTCTCACATCAAGACGTCGTTCTTTACAGGTAAAGAGAGAACGGCGGTTTCTTTCAAGGAGTCAAGGAGACGAGGAGACGAGGAGATGTCCCTCCAGGCTGCAGGAGGAGACGAGGCGGCATGACGCATAAACAGCAGCTCATCTTCTACACTCAGATTAAGATGATAATGGCCTCCAGGCTGAATAAACGACTGAAGAGGAGGATTATGGGAATTAAGGTGAATTCTGCTCATGCAGAGTAAAAATAAAAATGTAATATTAAAGCACGCAACTCAACACATGAGACTCACTACTGAAGAAACTGTACCCTCTAATGTGGATGTCATATATATATTTATTATATTATATATTTATTCTATATATATATTTACATTTTAATTATATATATAAATATATATATAATAAATAAACTTATACGTATATATGTTAAATAAATATACATATATATATTATATTAAATATATATATAGAGAATTAATATATATATTATATAGAATGAATATATATATATAAACAGGAATGAAAGCAAATGAAAAGACGATAATTATTTGATATAATATATAATGTGATAAACATTTACCCACAAATAGGAAAGACGATTCTTCTAAAACACCTCCGAAGCTTCTCAAATCCAATATCTTAAAGCAGATGATGTGTGTGTGTGTGTCTCTCTGTGTGTGTGTGTGTGTGTGTGTGTGTGTGTGTCTGTGTGTGTGTGTGTGTCTGTGTGTGTGTGTGTGTGTGTGTGTGTGTGTGTGTGTGTGTGTGTCGTGTGTGTGTGTGTGTGTGTGTGTGTGTGTGTGTGTGTGTGTGTGTGTGTGTGTGTGTGTGTGTGTGTGTGTGTGTGTGTGTGTGTGTGTGTGTGTGTGTGTGTGTGTGTGTGTGTGTCTCAGCCCTGAATGCCTGCGCATACTGATAGTATTTTGTTGGCAGCTCCGTGACACCTCTGAGGCGGAGGGCTGGTGGGGGGGGGGGGCAGACACAGGAGGCGCTAATGAAGGGAAGGAGAGGAGGAACGCTCAAGGTGGAGCTCAGGACTAAATGTAGCCTCACAACAACAACAACAACACGTAGAAGCAGCCGAGTTGTAAACACGTCTTCCCGGAGGAGACGAGCCGGAACAAAGAAGAACATTCTGACACCTCGCTGCTCGTTAAATATAAAATAAACTTTATTACAATCACAGCGTGGAGGTGTGGAGATGTTCAGCAACGAGTCATGAAGCAAGAAGGAGCTCCGGAGACGAGATTAGACCGTTAGATTATTAACCGACAGGTTTAAAGTTACAACTGGTTTAATACATTAAAATACATTTGTCTCTCCTTTAGTGTGTGAGAGAGAAACTGATGTTTATATACATATACACACTTATATATAAATATATACAAATATAGATATATACATTTATATATATATAAATACATACATATATATACACATTTATAAATATATAAATATATACATTTATATATATATATTTATATAAATACAGTATATAGACACACGGTGGTGGCACTGAGACAGAAGTAAATGGCTAATGTGAGTGTTAGTGACAGGCAGCCTGAGGCCGTGTGAGCTCACCAAGGGGGGGGGGGGGGGTGATCTCACGAAGGAAGAAGCCCCCCTGCTGAGCACACGGTGTTAAAAACACATTCAAGAGATGAACATGAATCACGTTCCTGATGAAACTGGAGCGTGAAGACATTCTGCTCTCCGTTCTCTTGGGAGGTTTATCGTTAGAGAGGTAACAATACTATTTAGTAATAAGTAAAGCTAGAGGGGAATTATGTAATATACATTCAGTACATATATATATATATATATGTATATGTGGCGTAGCCCTTAATGAGGTACATAGCACCTTTAGCTATGTGTCACATTGTAAGAGGACAAAGTGTGATCCCATATGATATGATGTTATAAATACTTTATCATCAACACTACTCGTTCATATCTTATGTTTATTGAGTTTTTCCTCCGCTCTGTTTCCTGCACTGTGATATTATTTATTATTAGTTATGTTTGTGTATTCTTTAAATGTGTACATAAGATCATCTAAACGGATCCTCGTGCACGTCGCTCCGCAGACTTTAACGTGCAGGGAGCTTCTGTCATCACGGAGAGGTTCCAGATCCCAGAGCAGCTTCATGGAATAGGATCCTCTAGAGGAGCAGTTCACCGGCCGGCCGGCAGAGGTCGCTGCTGAGCCACACAACGCGTTTCAGGAGGGAAACGTCCTCCTGATTAATATTGATTATGGTTAAATGTGTAATCAAGGCATCTTCTGAAGTTACATGTTGTCTTATAAACATACATAATTTGGGAATTATATGCATATATGTTATGAAATGTGAATCTTAAAAGTGTCACTGAGATATTAGTTTTTATGTCTTTATTGTAAATATTAAAATGTCAACCTGCCTGAAACCCACAAAACATGGACTACAACATGTACTGTTAGTCTCATCCTGGACGGCTTTTATTGTTTGTGTTGGTTGTTGTTTTATGTTTATTATGGTCTGTCAAGGGACCACATATGTAAATTATCTGTGAAGCTACAATCTGGTCCAGAGCATCAAATGGTGACGTTTATGATTTAAATGTACACGGTTCCTATTAAATAAAGATAATAATAAAAAATACCCCAAAAATACAACAAATTATAGATAAATACAGAAAATCATGGATCAGACAAGTTAAACTTTTAAATACAAAATATTTAAAAAAATGTTGGTCTCTGAGTGAGATAAACCGAAATTAAAATAAAAGTGACGCTACGTTTTAGCTTAAAAATGCAGTTTGTTGAAAAAACTGAAAACGAAGGTTAAATATGATCTTTGTTAAACAATAATCTCCTGTCTGAAACCCACAAAACACGAGAAGATAAAGAAAACGGTAAAATCATGGATCAGACAAGTTAAACTTTTAAATAAAAATATTATTCTTTTTTATCTCATCGTGAGATGAACCAAAATTAATATAAAAGCGACGCCACGTTTTTGCTTAAAACAGCCAGAAAATGACGGTTAAGTATGAAGATCTTTGTTAAAAAAGAATCTCCTACAAAACACCGACACCAGTAGAGAAAGAAAACGGTAAAACTATGGATCAGATGAGATAAACTTTAAACTAAACATATAATTTCTCTCATCTCTGCGAGAGAAACAGAAACCATACCTGCAAACTCATGAGGGGTGAAAAAGGTGACAACGGGGGGGGGGGGGGGGGTGCAGGTGACTTTCTTTTCTTTTTTGTCACCACACCACATCCACGTTGTTTGAAGCCTCAAAGCTTTTAGAACCACAACTACAGTCATTTTATTGTTCTGACCACAAATCTAAATAATGATAAACAGTTTAAGAACAAAAGGTCTTCCGCTCTGACTCAGCCCTATAATGATAGTAATAACAAATATACATTGTCATGATATATAATATGGTTAAAGTCATTCATGAACCAACTTCCTTTTTTTGTTGCCTGAACAGTCCTCATGGACTTCTCCCTGAATCTGTTCTGTCTCTACCTGTTTGTCACGATACTCATATTATAACTTCTATACATATTACATACCTGCCATAAATATCATGATACCCGATACCAGAATTCAATACAATAAAAACAATATGGTACCATAATTACGAGACTGGTATATTTATCTATAATAGTAATAAATAAAACATCTGTATGGTTCACTTTTTACCAACTTTTTCAACACTTAACAAATGACAGTAATATGAGTATTCATACAGCCAGATATGAATGAAACTACATGGTTCCATCATAGCATTGATGATACACTATGAGGCCGTTAGTCTCTGACCAGATGGTCCACAGTTCATCAGGATGAGCAGCTGGAGAGTTACACAACTTTACAGACTGAAACATTTACCTTCTGGCATCTTTTTATTCTTTAAGCCGAAGTCTCTAAGCTCCGCCTCTTCTCTGGCTGTGAGCTGCGCTGCGCAGTGTGCGCAGACAGCTCGACACGGAGCAGCGCGTGCGCTCTGATCGCTCTCTTAATGAAGTATCGATACTAAAAATATGCTAAATCACATCGTGTTTAACGTACGGTACTTTGTTAGCATCGCTACACAGTGCAGCGTGACAGCAGCAGATGTAGCGGGCTAACATTCAAGCTAACCTGAACCCCCAAACGCTGTGGACATCTGAACGCTGATTGGCCGAGACGCGACACGTCCATCAAAGATGTTCTATTGCGAAGAGCACCACTTCACAGTTTTCTCCGCGTCTCACTGCAATCTCAACGGCAGCGGGCCAGGTGACCCCAAAAACAAAAACTCTTCGGATCTCCACGATTCACGTGGATGACCTGTTTTGAGTTCAAAACGGTGAATTTCACCGAAAGGTGACAAGTTTGCAGGTATGGAAACTAAATGAGATTAAAATACAGATTGTAGAAAACAGCCAGAATATGACAGTTGAATGTGAACACATTTAAATAAATAAAGAACCAGCGGGGCTGCAGCTCAGAGGAAACGCTCCTGAAACCAGGGGCGGGGCCAGTGGATGCATGTGGGAGGAGCTAAAGGGACAGGTCACATGGCCACAACCCAGGAGCACTCACCAGCATCTTCGCCCTCTCCTGCTCCTCGTGGGCTTTCCCCCTCTCCATGAGGAGGGCGGGGCTTAGCTCCTCCCATCTCCCGCTCCTTCTGGGCCAGGCGCTCCAGCTGCTCCTGCACCAGAACCTGCTGCCGCTCGAAGCTGCAAAGAGGAAGACGAGCACGACTTCAACTTCATCCTTCAGCCGGGGAAAGGGTGTCGAGATATTAGTGTGTCAAGATATTTGAGTGTTAAGTTATTTGTTTGTTAAGTTATTTGAGTCTTAAGTTATTTGTGTTTTACGTTATTTGTGTGTTTAATAAATAACAGAACAGGAACACTCCACTCGGCGGCTCAGGTGCCGTGTCCCTCGGCGTGGACAGGTGTGTGTTCTCCATGAACATCTCACATTACCTCCAGAGGGACACGTCGATTCTGGGACGGGATCAAGTGTCCTGCACACGGTGCAATAATAAATAAATAACCCTGTGACCTCTAACTCAGTAAACAACGTGGTGACTTTAACTTTATGAGGACCTACTTTTTGCGGATCTCCTCCTGGACCTCCGTGGCGGAGGCTCCTGCTGAACCGGAACAAACACAACGGGAACAACTATCAACACTCGGATCAACGTGGAGCCGCCTCCGGGAACAGTGTCAACACAGCTTGTTTACTAAAGTGTGACCTTTCTATGATAACGTCACAGTAAAATGACCTCCGTGACCTCTGCGACCTCCAGGGGGCGTCTGCCTCCCAGTGGGAGCCAAGCGGCCCAGTTAAGGGTCCTGGACTGGGACTTACTGGGTGGTGTCTTGGAGCCGTCGGACCCCCGAGACTCCCTCATCTGGCGGAGCACGTCCTCGGAGAGCTGGACATGGAACACACACACACACACACGTGACCTCTGACCCTCCTGGAGAATAACAACCTGCCAACATGGGGAGCACCAGTCACTGTTTACTCTCTTACTGTAACGTCACTATTTTAAAAAGGTTCACCAGGAAAATACAACAAAAAATCAACAACAAAAAAGAAGATGCGTGAAAGTAAAGTACATAATAAAATAAATAAATAAAATAAATAAAATAAATAAAATAAATAAATAATATTGCCGTGACGTCATGACGCATCGCTTTACGCATCTTTTTTTTAGATTGTCCAAAGTAAAGTTGCACTGCGTCACGTGACATTTGAGGGGAAAGCTCTCCACGTGGTGACGTCACTGGCCGACCCCGGTGACGCCACCGGAGCATAACGGAGGGGGGCGCGGGTTCGCCCGAGGACGCGCGCTCCCGAGCCGCCCTCAGGTCCTCTCACCTTCACTCCCTCCACCACGGTGACCTTCTCCTTCTCGTCCTGTCCGAACGACACGGTCCTCGGCGCGCTGCCGCCGCCTCCCATCGTCCCACCGGCTGCGTTGTCCGGTTCAACCGGAGAGAGGAACCGCGCGCGAGAGACCGAAGGCTCGTGGCCGGGCGACGCGTGAACGGGGACCGGGGCGGCCGGTAGGAGCTGCAGCTGGGAGCCTCCGGTTGAGAAGCTCCACTAAGGTCAAACTCCGGCATCCTCGCGTCTCATTGGTCGGATCAAATGATTTCGGACTCGTGACGTCACAGTCACGTGAATTAAAAAGGGGGTCGATGGGAGTTGTAGTTGTGGTGCGTTCAAAGACCTGTGCACTGAAATAAATAAAATAAATACAATAAATACTATAAAAGAAATACTATAAAATAAAATAAATAAATGAAACTGCTGTGACGTCATGTTCAAGCCCAACCAACATAGGAAAAAAATAAATGAAAAAGAGACCACGGCTTTTATTCTGGAGGTCACGGAACACATCAACACGGCTGAATATTATACAATCATTGTACTCTGGAAGAAGAATGTACAGATAGAGAAAACCGGAACACCGGCACTCAACCGGAGAAGATAGAATCATCTAAAGAGGCAAATACTGTCGCTCCTGGACATTCACGGCTTTAAAATTCTGAAAAAATAAATGCATCTCTACACGTCACCGCTGCTTCTGAATACTGAGATCTTAAATACATCATCCATCCAGACATGTGACCATGGAGACTAGAGGAGGACCTTAATACCAGGTGTGCATTAACTGGTTTCATGAGCCTCTGAATATGTCGCTAAAGATCTATATACGATTACACTTATCAATACCAGCAGTTTTACACCATAAAATAGCGATATTGGTTACGTACTAAATTTTGAGCACTTTTTAACGCAGCGGTATTGGCATAAAACTAAAAGCTTTTGCACCAGCGAGCCGAGAAAAGAGCCGGAAACAAACACGTCATAATAACTTATATAAATGGCTGAATACAACAAATGTGCGTTAGCAGGAATGATGAAAGCAGAAAGTACCGGATGAACGATGGCGAGCGGTCGAGCCGCCGGGTCACACACACTTGTTTCTACTTCATAAGACGTTTCACCAGAAGAAGAGTGGCGGGGTCAGAGGTCGCCGCTGGAAGCTGGAAGCTGGAATGTGACGGACGTCGGCAACAAAAAAAGAACGTTTTAAAGAATCGGGCGACTTAAAACGCGGTTAAAACGTAAACATGGAGGATCGAGCCGGACCGGCGGGTCGGGGTGACGCCGTCCCGCCTTCCGGAGCACGTGGAAGCAGAGTCCAGCAGCAGTGCATTCTGGGAACAATGTTACAGAAGCGGCCGCTTTTAAATGACAGTCGTGCGGATCGCCGGCGGCCGCTCACGCGTTGATGGGCCTCCAGCGGTCGCCGTCCACGCCGCCGTTGGCGCCGTAGGGCCCGGACGCCACGTCGTCCAGGTACGCGCCCACCATGCGGGAGCTGCCGGGCCCGGAGCCGTCGATGCGGGTGGAGGAGTAGAACAGGTCCTGGTCCACGCTCAGATCCTTGCGGCCGAGCGTGGCGGCGCCGCCGGCGGTCGGGGGGAGGTGGACGTCGCATTCGTCCGCCTCGTCCACCTGAGACTTGTAGGAGAAGAGGATCTTGGGCTCCGAGCTGCAGGGGGGGGGGGGGGGGGACGTGAAAAAGAGGCGAGAGAAACGAGGTCCAAACTGTTTCAAATCGGTGTCGCGCGTACGAACCCAAAGAAGCCTTTGAGGAACGTGACGTAGATGAGCGGCGCGAAGGTGGAGAAGTACAGGAAGGTGGTGACGTCCACGCAGCTGGTTCAGGAAACACAGAAGAAGAAGATCTCATTTAAAGTCAAAAGTAAAGCTCAACCGCGCCCTCCTCGTCCAGCAGGGGGTCACTGACCAGAGGCCCTCTTTGATGTCGGCACACAGCAGGGCGCTGCCCAGACCCTGGACCAGGTTCAGCAAGGACAGGATGCCGGCGTACACGTAGAAGCTCCTCTTGGCTGCAGGAGGGGGAAGGAGGACACGTTCATGTGCAACAGGAAGTACAACATGTTCACGTGCAACAGGAAGTACAACATGTTCACGTGCAACAGGAAGTACAACACGTTCACGTGCAACAGGAAGTACAACACGTTCACGTGCAACAGGAAGTACAACACGTTCACGTGCAACAGGAAGTACAACACGTTCATGTGCAACAGGAAGTACATGTTCACGTGCAACAGGAAGTACAACACGTTCATGTGCAACAGGAAGTACAACACGTTCATGTGCAACAGGAAGTACAACACGTTCACGTGCAACAGGAAGTATAACACGTTCACGTGCAACAGGAAGTACAACACGTTCATGTGCAACAGGAAGTACATGTTCACGTGCAACAGGAAGTACAACACGTTCACGTGCAACAGGAAGTACAACACGTTCATGTGCAACAGGAAGTACAACATGTTCACGTGCAACAGGAAGTATAACACGTTCACGTGCAACAGGAAGTACAACACGTTCATGTGCAACAGGAAGTACAACATGTTCACGTGCAACAGGAAGTACAACACGTTCACGTGCAACAGGAAGTACAACACGTTCATGTGCAACAGGAAGTACAACATGTTCACGTGCAACAGGAAGTACAACACGTTCACGTGCAACAGGAAGTACAACATGTTCACGTGCAACAGGAAGTACAACACGTTCATGTGCAACAGGAAGTACAACATGTTCACGTGCAACAGGAAGTACAACACGTTCATGTGCAACAGGAAGTACATGTTCATGTGCAACAGGAAGTACAACACGTTCATGTGCAACAGGAAGTACAACATGTTAACGTGCAACAGGAAGTACAACATGTTCATGTGCAACAGGAAGTACAACATGTTCATGTGCAACAGGAAGTACAACACGTTCATGTGCAACAGGAAGTACAACATGTTCATGTGCAACAGGAAGTACATGTTCACGTGCAACAGGAAGTACAACATGTTCACGTGCAACAGGAAGTACAACATGTTCACGTGCAACAGGAAGTACAACATGTTCATGTGCAACAGGAAGTACAACACGTTCATGTGCAACAGGAAGTACAACATGTTCACGTGCAACAGGAAGTACAACACGTTCATGTGCAACAGGAAGTACAACACGTTCATTTGCAACAGGAAGTACAACATGTTCATGTGCAACAGGAAGTACAACACATTCATGTGCAACAGGAAGTACAACATGTTCATGTGCAACAGGAAGTACAACACGTTCATGTGCAACAGGAAGTACAACACATTCATGTGCAACAGGAAGTACATGTTCATGTGCAACAGGAAGTGCAACATGTTAACGTGCAACAGGAAGTACAACATGTTCATGTGCAACAGGAAGTACAACATGTTCATGTGCAACAGGAAGTGCAACACGCGTTAGCCGGGTTCCGATGTATTTCCAGGACCAAACTGAACTCTCGGTCTAAACATGAAACATGTCGAACACGTTGCGTATTGATTGCGTACGCCGGCTCATATTTTGAGCGTCTTTCTTTTAAAAAAAACACATTAATTATTGTAAACTCGGCGTAAATGAACATGTGATTATAACACATTTCCAGGACTTTTCCAAAACTTTTATGATTTAAGTTTTTTTCTATGACTTTTCCAGGCCTGGAAATGACCATTTTAAAATCCCAGGACGTTTCCAGGTTTTCCATGAGCGTACGAACCCTGACTAGATGACATCATGCAGTGAATCACATCTCAGCCTCATATCTCATTTCTGCAGCGTGACTCACATGGGAGAGATATCCGCTCCCTCAATGGAGTTTTGGGCAAGATCACAATCAAAGAGTACACCTGTAAAAACACAGAAGAGACAAGGATGACATCGCCGCTCGGCTGCGAGTCGTGGTTGTTTTCTCTGCGTGGCGACAGGCGACCGACCAGGAAGAAGAAGCAGGAGCTGGCCAACCAGAAGTGGCGTCCTCCGTGGCCGTAGATGTTGAAGTCCTCGGCCGACAGGTGGTTGTCTGGGTAGAGGATCTCCAGAGTGCCCTGAGCGGCGCACACCTCGTGGGTTAGGATTACATCATTCACTAATTCCCCTCCCCCCCCCAAAAAACCCTGTGAGCCGGCGCTACCTGCGTGATGGAGTAGCCCAGCGCCAGCACGGCCGTGATGGCCAGCACGCGCTTTATGCTGGATTTGCTCTCCAGGTGACCTGAGGGAGAGAATAAAGACGTTAGGACTGAATACGAGGAGCAGAGCAGCCGGAGCAGCCGGAGAGAAGTGAGACCAGACGAACCGAACGCCAGGCCCAGGATGACCACGCTGAGCTCGATGGCCAGCAGGAAGAAGCGTGTGATTTCCCACAGCACCTGAAGAGACAGCGGGCGAGAGGGAATGAGCACGTGATGCGGTCATGTGACCGTTTGCATTCCTGTGTTCGCAGCCGTGACGCCGAGGGAGCGGCGAGCGCGTCGCTCTGGAATGAGAGGAATGTTCCCCATGACATGAAAGACAGACAGAGTCGTGCTGGAGCTCACATCAGCCCCTCTGGGTGCTCCATAAAGGAACACCAGCCCCTCTGGGTGCTCTAAAGAAGAACACCAGCCCCTCTGGGTGCTCCATAGAAGAACATCAGCCCCTCTGGGTGCTCCATAGAAGAACACCAGCCCCTCTGGGTGCTCTAAAGAAGAACACCAGCCCCTCTGGGTGCTCCATAAAGGAACATCAGCCCCTCTGGGTGCTCCATAGAAGAACTCCAGCCCCTCTGGGTGCTCCATAGAAGAACTCCAGCCCCTCTGGGTGCTCCATAGAAGAACACCAGCCCCTCTGGGTGCTCCATAAAGGAACATCAGCCCCTCTGGGTGCTCTATTGGTGTTCAATTCTTTTTTTAAAGCGCCATACAAATAAAATGTATTATTATTATTATCAAAATGAAACTCGGTCTCACTTTGTCGATGATGGTGGCGGCGCTGGACGCGCTGACGGTCATGGACACGACAGCCCGCGTGATGCCGACCGCCGCCACGACGAACACCTGCAGCGGGAAACACACGTTAGATTAGTTTTAAAACACACGTTAGATTAGTCTTAAAACACACGTTAGATTAGTCTTAAAACACACGTTAGATTAGTCTTAAAACACACGTTAGATTATTAATATTGTTTTCCAAGTTTAAGTGTGAGGTATTTTATGTTTGTTTGTTGACTCCCGAAAGAACACCGACATTAAACATTGAATCGGGTCAAATTGACCCGAAGGCGACAGGAGGGTTAAATATTGAATCGGGTCAAAATGACCCGAAGGCAACAGGAGGGTTAAATATTGAATCGGGTCAAAATGACCCGAAGGCAACATAAGGGTTAAAACACACGTTAGATTAGTCTTAAAACACACGTTAGATTAGTCTTTATACACACATTAGATTAGTCTCTAAACACACGTTAGATTAGTCTCTAAACACACGTTAGATTAGTCTTAAAACACGTTAGATTAGTCTTAAAACACACGTTAGATTAGTTTTAAAACACACGTTAGATTAGTCTTAAAACACACGTTAGATTAGTCTCTAAACACACGTTAGATTAGTCTTAAAACACACGTTAGATTAGTCTTAAACACACGTTAGATTAGTCTTAAAACACATGTTAGATTAGTCTCTAAACACACATTAGATTAGTCTTAAAACACATGTTAGATTAGTCTTAAACACACGTTAGATTAGTCCCCGTGAGTCCCTGTGACTTCCCTGGACGGATGACGCTCGCTGTAAAACTGACTCCCCGTGACTCCCCGTGACTCCTCGTGACTCCCCGTGACTCCCCGTGACTCCCGTGACTCCCCGTCACTCCCGTGACTCCCCGTGAGTCGTACCAGCAGGTAGAAGGTGACGAAGATGGGGCTGGAGGTGAGTCGGATCTTGGCCCGGGCCGAGGGCAGCTTCCACATCAGGAACATGAAGAAGGCCACGTTGGGCACCAGCAGCAGGATGTCCCAGAACCGCACCCTGAGACAGAAGTCACAGAGGTCACAGAGGTCACGCAGGTCAGATTTCGTGCAGAGTCCCGCATGTGAGGTGTGTGTGATGTTCACCTTAAGTCCCCGATGTCCTCGTACAGGACCTGCAGGCACTGGTGAGGGTTGGACATGTTGGGTTGCCAGGTTGGGAGCGTGGACGTGTTCTCCAGAGGCGACGGGGAGACGCTGCCGTTGTATTGGCTGAGCCTCACCACAGCGGTCACCGTGGGCAGCATGGCGTCGGACCCTGGGGGGGGGGTACACATGGAATAAACCAACAGGAGTGGTTAACCAGAATAAACCAACATGGAATGAACCAACAGGAATGTTTACGGAAAATAAACCAACAGGAATAACCCAACAGCAGTGGTTATAGGGGGATAAACCAACAGGAATGTTACGGGGAATAAACCAACAGTAATAAACCAACATGGAATAAACCAACAGGAATAAACCAACATGGAATGCTACGGGGGATAAACCAACAGAATAACCCAACAGCAGTGGTTATAGGGGGATAAACCAACAGGAATAACCCAACAGCAGTGGTTATAGGGGGATAAACCAACAGGAATAACCCAACAGCAGTGGTTATAGGGGGATAAACCAACAGGAATGTTACGGGGAATAAACCAACAGTAATAAACCAACATGGAATAAACCAACTTGGAATAAACCAACATGGAATAAATCAACATGGAATAAACCAACAGGAATAAACCAACATGGAATGCTACGGGGGATAAACCAACAGAATAAACCAACAGCAGTGGTTTTAGGGGAATAAACCAACAGGAATGTTACGGGGAATAAACCAACAGTAATAAACCAACATGGAATGCTACGGGGAATAAACCAACATGGAATAAACCAACAGGAATAAACCAACATGGAATGCTACGGGGAATAAACCAACATGGAATAAACCAACAGGAATAAACCAACATGGAATAAACCAACATGGAATGCTACGGGGAATAAACCAACATGGAATAAACCAACATGGAATGCTACGGGGGATAAACCAACAGCAGTGGGTTTAGGGGAATAAACCAACAGGAATGTTATAGGGGATAAACCAACAGGGAATAAACGAACAGGAATAATATGGGGGATAAACCAACAACAGTGGCCATACGGGGGATAAACCAACAGGAATAAATCAACAGGGAATAAACCAACAGCAGTGGTTATAGGGGAACAAACCAACAGGCATGGTTAAGGGGAATAAGCCAACTTGGAATAAACCAACATGGAATAAATCAACATGGAATAAACCAACAGGAATAAACCAACATGGAATGCTACGGGGGATAAACCAACAGAATAAACCAACAGCAGTGGTTTTAGGGGAATAAACCAACAGGAATGTTACGGGGAATAAACCAACATGGAATAAACCAACATGGAATGCTACGGGGAATAAACCAACATGGAATAAACCAACAGGAATAAACCAACATGGAATAAACCAACATGGAATGCTACGGGGAATAAACCAACATGGAATAAACCAACATGGAATGCTACGGGGGATAAACCAACAGCAGTGGGTTTAGGGGAATAAACCAACATGAATGTTATAGGGGATAAACCAACAGGGAATAAACGAACAGGAATAATATGGGGGATAAACCAACAACAGTGGTCATACGGGGGATAAACCAACAGGAATAAATCAACAGGGAATAAACAAACAGCAGTGGTTATAGGGGAACAAACCAACAGGCATGGTTAAGGGGAATAAACCAACAGGGAATAAACCAACAGGCATGGTTAAGGGGAATAAACCAACAGGCATGGTTAAGGGGAATAAACCAACAGGCATGGTAAAGGGGAATAAACCAACATGGAATAAACCAACAGGCATGGTTAAGGGGAATAAACCAACAGGCATGGTAAAGGGGAATAAGCCAATATGGAATAAACCAACATGCATGGTTAATAAGCCAACAGGCATGGTAAAGGGGAATAAGCCAACAGGCATGGTAAAGGGGAATAAGCCAACATGGAATAAACCAACAGGCATGGTTAATAAGCCAACAGGCATGGTAAAGGGGAATAAGCCCGTCTTCTTCCTGTTGATGCCGACTCGCTCTCGGTCGCGTCAAAACAAACGCGACGGCAGCTTCAGCTGTAAACACCAACACACGTATATATATATTTATTAATATGTTCTTACCTATTCAGTAGCCTCGGACTGAGGGGCTCGACGGGTGTGAAGTGTTTCTATCAACACGGTGACGTCAGCTCGCGCGCACGCTGGAATCGATCAATAAATCGGTGGTCGATACGCGACATGGCTCCAGCGGGGAGAGCTTCCGGAACACACGAGGTCAGCTGACTCTCACCAAACAAGCGGGGCAAATCTCGCGAGAAGACGACAGTGTGACGTGGTGGGGAGCGAGAAGAGGCGGCGCTGAGGCTTTTCTTTTTATAAATACACATTACGAGAGTTTCATCTGTTTAAGATTATTTACTGTGTTTCTATTCGTTTTATTGCTTATTTATAAAATATTTAATATATGTATTTATTATATATAGTTATAATTTATAACTTGTTCTCTAGTTTTGCTGCTGTGAATCGTCTAAATGCTGCGGGACTAAAGTAATATTATATTATATAATATTACTATGATGTAATCATATGAATATTATAAAATAAAAAGTAAATTAACTATTATTACTATTGGTTTGATTTATTTTATAATGCAATATTATATAATATTACTATGATGTAATAATCTGAATATTATAAAATAATAATATAAAATTAATTTGTATTACTATTTTATAATATGAATATTATTAAATCATAGTAATAGTAGATCATATAATCTGGTTTCTCTGGACCCAGGGGGGACCAAGACATAGTACCAGCATGAGCACTGGGCTGGCCTCATGGAGTGCGTACTGAACTCTTTGGGGGTCTCGTGTCATGAACACATGATGAAGAGTAGATAGACTACTGCTATGCACTATTTACTGGCCTTCCTAAAAAAAAGGTTAAAGCTATTGATCCAGAATGATCCTCATGAGCCAATAAGAATATAATCCATTTTTTAACGGCACTTTATGTCATTTAAAATGTTTCCAAGTTTGCATTCACATGTTTTAACTGCACTTAAAATATGGAAAAAGCATGCTCTATAGAAAAGGTAGTTTTTATTTATTTCCCCAATTACAAATATGCGGTATAAATAAAGATCATTACTATTATAATAGTTAAATGCATGCAGCTGCACTCCATTTAGCTTCTGGTGTTCAGGCTGGAGCCATTTATTTAAAGAAAAACACAACACACGATATCATGATGAAAACTGTTTCAGATAGTAATTAAGTCCCATTTATGTTATTATTTCATGTCATATTACCACACAATGCATTCACAATACCAGCAGGAGTAATTTGGTGATCAGATTCTGTGTCTTCTTTAAATTATCAAGCAAAACAAGCTTTAAAAAATATGATTCCCCTGTATTTACGAACGGTTTCCAGCCGATTTCTAAATCGTGACTATTAGTGAACGGTGACGCGTCCTTTGGGGTCGCCCGCCATCATCCGGTAGGCGAGGTGCACGGGCGCGCTCAGGGCCTTGAAGGTGTACACGTGCGTGGTCCCGCTGAGCGCGCTCACGTTGTAGAAGCTCAGCCGGTGGGTCTTGAAGCTCAGCCGCACCTCCAGCCGGCGGGCCACCGAGGTCTTCTTCAGCGGCACGGCGTGGCCGCGCTCGAACGCCGTCAGCAGGTTCTCGAACCACATGAGGCACCAGGAGCTGCGGCTGCTCTCCAGGGCCGAGGGCAGCCCGCCGCGCGGCAACGCCGCGGCGTGGCACGCGCCGAAGACCCACGGGGCGCCGTCCAGCTCCACCTCCCAGCGGTGCTCCCCCTGGTGGAAGCTCTGGGCGCTGAGCACCTGGAGGAAGTTGGCGAAGCGGCGGGGAGACGGCGGGTAGGGCTGCCTGGCGGCGCTGAAGGTCACCGTCTTCAAGTCGCCCGAGAGCACCAGGTTGGGGTGGGCCGTCTCGAGGTCAAAGGTCACCTCCGAGGGGTTGAGGGCGTTCCGGAGGGAGCGCTGGATCTCCCCGGATTTTTCCCTGAAGTCGGCGTTCATCTTTTCCAGCTTGGGACCGGCGCGGGCGCGGTCGAGTTTCGGTTCTACGCGGTCGGCGCCGGCGTCCTCGTCGTCCTCGTCGTCCTCGTCTCCCGCCGGCGCCGCGAGCAGCTCGCCGATGTGCGGCCCGAGAGTCCGGAGCTCGTCCCCGAACGCCGCCTCGTCGTCCACGGTCAGGAGGGCCTCGGCCCGGAGCAGCGCCCGCCTCAGCCGCTCCGTGACCTCGGCAGCGCGAGCGAGTCGGGCGGCGCCGGCGGCCTCGCCCGGCCCGAGCTCCTCGCCGAGCAGCCGCTCCAGCCTCAGCGCGTAGCTCCGCGTCAGCTCGGCCAGCCGCTCCGCGAGGCCGCCGGCTTCCTCCGTCAGCCGCGCGTTGGCCGCGGTCGCCGCCGCCTCGCGGCGCCGCTCCGTCCTCAGGGCGCTCTCCGCCGCCTCCAGCCGGAGGCTCAACTCCGTGATTTGAGACGCCAAGCGGAATTTAGGGTCCGCCGAGTCCGGCTCGCCCGTAGAACCGGTCCGAAGGCTCGGTCCGGCCGCCGCCGCCTGGTGGCGGTCGGAGTTCGGTTCGCCCGCGTCAGAATGGCCGCCGGCCGATCGGACCTTCCCGGCCTCGGAGGTCTCCACGATGCCGCTCGGCTTGAGGCTCTTCACCGGCGCCGGGGTCCCCCGGTACTGGGCCCGGCACTCGGGGCAGCTGTGCCGGTCCGGGCCCTCGGCCAGCGTCTGGAGGCAGGAGATGTGACCGCAGGGCAGAGCGGCGCCCGGGGCCTCCATGTGGGGCCGGACCTGGAACCACAGACCGGACCTGGAACCACAGACCTGGAACCACAGACCTGGAACCACAGACCTGGACCTGGAACCACAGACCTGGAACCACAGACCGGACCTGGAACCACAGACCTGGACCTGGAACCACAGACCTGGACCTGGAACCACAGACCCAGGATCAGACGTCAGAAGTTGAGCTCATCATCTTCAGCGTCTCTCTGCATCGACTCGATGACGAGAGACGGAACAAAGAGGGAAACTATTTCAAAAGAATCCAATACAAGAAATATAGTAAATGGGTCAATCAGGAAGTGACTAACAACACTTAGGAAGTGATCAATATTTAGGAAGTGACCAACAACACTTAGGAAGTGATCAATATTTAGGAAGTGACCACCACAAATCAGGAAGTGACCACCAACAGTCAGGAAGTGACCACCACTCCGCGTGACGCGGCTCAGACCAACACTCATCCAACCTGTGCGCGCGCTCTCAGAGTAACGTCTGCTTTAATGAACCTCTGATTGAAATTTAACTGCTTCCGGTCGCGCGAGACTAACTCCAGGTAGTTTAGTTTCGGTTTCCAGCGACCGAGCAGGAAGCAGAACTTCATCTTCCTTCCGTTTCTAACTCAGAGCTGCAGCTTCCGAGGCCAACATTAAGATTAATGACGTCATCTTAAACACCTTGGGGCACGAGGCTCACCTCCCGCTGCTCCTCCACCTCCCGCTGCTCCTCCGGTCCGCCTGTCGGAGCTCCTCGGGTGCTCCCGGTGGAGCCCGGTGAGCTCCTCCTCCTCCTGCTCCTCCTCCTCAACCTTTACCCGGCACGCCCTCCGCGGCGGCCCTTTGTTCTCTATTGCCCAATACTCTGTCATAATGTTGTAATAATGCACAACAAAAAACATGCAAATGAACATTACAATAGTAAAAAATACAAGAAAAAAGATAATAATTGTGCAAAAATCTGTTTCAAATTTTAATTATATTTTTATACAATTGGTTTTCAAATGAAAAGCATCAGCTCCAAAGCATCTCCACCCACTGGATCACACAAGATATGCAAAAACAATATAATAAATATCAAATATTATCACAGTACAGAGGGCAGAATAGCGCTGATCCTGTTCCTGGTCCTGGTCCTGGTCCTGGTCCCCCCCCCCCACACTTCTCTGGAATAAAAGTCTCCGTCAGTCTGAAACCTGAGAGGAGGATTTGTGAAATGTGCTCGCTGGAGTTTCACCATCGTCAACATCTCAGATCCATTGTTCTTGAAATCTTCAGAAACTAAAGACACAACGAGCGACTCCGGCTGGTCTCTCAAACGTCTTATTACTATAAACGAGTCAAAGGCAGTCAAAACTCTGTTCTACGAGAACTCAAACGCACCACCGTGAAATAACAATCAAACCAATGTGAACGAGTTCCCACGACACACACGTTCTGGTCAAACAGCCGCGTGGGGTCCCGCGGGTCAAAGCTGCGGCGCGTGCAGCGGTCAGGCCGCTGGACGGTGTGTAGAGCTGAGAGGAAGACGGCGTCACCAGCTTAACTTCATAAGTTGGCGTGACCGCGACACGCCACACACACGCAGTCATGAGTAAACAGTGCAAAAGGCCTCTTTGTGTATTTGTTCAGTTGTGTCACGTTTAAATGTTGGAGGTTAGGTCAGAAAAGCTCAATATTGTGTCCACAGGCGACGACTGAGACCGAGTACTGCAGTACTCCCGTGTACTCTCGTGTACTCTCGTGTACTCCCGTGTACTCCCGTGTACTCTCGTGTACTCTCGTGTCAGGCACGCTGTGAGAAAAAAAATCCTCTTGATTGTCTTTCTGTAAAAGCAGAAAGTGAAGAGAGCACCTGTGCTTGCTTTAAAACGTGTGTGTCTATGTGTCTGTGTGTGTCTATGTGTGTGTCTGTGTGTCTGTGTCTGTGTGTGTGTGTGTGTGTCTGTGTGTGTGTGTCTACAGCAGTGCATCCAGGTCCAGCTCCGGCAGCGGCTCCTTCCAGAAGGAGAAGCTGCTGTACTCGGGGCAGTCCAGCGCGGTGGAGGTGCTGCCGCCGACCGAGAGCGCCGGGAAGAAATGCTCCACCAGTTCACTGAGGTGGCTGTACCTGCAACACACACACACACACACAGTAAACACACACACACACACACAGTAAACACACACACGTGGAAGCTACACAAAGGAAACATGCCCGTGGGGTTTGCGTGAGCTGCTTCCTCATTAACTAAAGTAAATCACCTCAGCGTATCATCTCAGAATTATTTTTGATGTTTGGAGCCAAAAACAACAATATCTATAAAAATGAGTGAAGTCTGACTGAAGGCCCGTTTCCTTCGGACCTCTCGGCGCCGCACACTTACGAGGACTTGCTGACCTTGGTCCTCTCCTGGATGAGCTCTCCTTTGGGGTTGACGGTGAACAACCTGGTGTCGGGCACCCCGACCTGCTTGTAGGCGAACACGTCCTGCAAGACGAGAGGCAGGGAGGCAAAACGCGGTCAACGTTAATCCTCGTCGGCCAACACGCACGCACGCACGCACGCACACACACACACACTCTATGAAGTCGTGGCCTCTGTGTCGTGTCCTCGAGGTGTTGTGTCTGTTGTGTCTGTTGTGTCTCTGTCTCGTCTTTTGTCTTATAATTTTTAATCCACATTCCCGACACGTTAAAGGTCTCAAGACGGCCGCCGGCGCTCACGTTGGTCCTGTTGCCGAAGGCGGCGTAGAAGGGCTTCCTCTGCGGCGTGAACAGGTCCTTGATGTCACTCAGGCAGGCGATCTTAAACACCTCCGGCTTCTTCTCGATGACCTCTCTGCACACGAACAGGATGTAAACTGTGACTTCCAGAGCAGGAAACGTTACACGAGACACACGACCAGCGAACTTTACAGTGACGGTGCGTTCACTTGCAACGCAAAGAAGCCCCGCCAGTAAGAGAGCGTACGATGTGACCAACACAACGACCAGGAAGTGACCAACAACCAGGAAGTGACCAACACAACAACCAGGAAGTGACCAACACAACAACCAGGAAGTGACCAACACAAGTCAGGAAGTGACCAACAACCAGGAAGTGACCTCCACTCAGGAAGTGACCAACACAACAACCAGGAAGTGACCAACAACCAGGAAGTGACCAACACAACAACCAGGAAGTGACCAACAACCAGGAAGTGACCTCCACTCAGGAAGTGACCAACACAACAACCAGGAAGTGACGTCCTCTCAGGAAGCGACCTCCCCCCAGGAAGTGACCTCCCCTCAGGAAGTGGCCTCCCCCCAGGAAGTGACCTCCCCTCAGGAAGTGGCCTCCCCCCAGGAAGTGACCTCCCCCCAGGAAGCGACGTCCCCTCAGGAAGTGACGTCCCCTCAGGAAGTGGCCTCCCCCCAGGAAGTGACGTCCCCTCAGGAAGTGACGTCCCCTCAGGAAGCGACCTCCCCCAGGAAGTGACCTCCCCCCAGGAAGTGGCGTCCCCTCAGGAAGTGACCTCCCCCCAGGAAGTGGCCTCCCCTCAGGAAGTGACGTCCCCTCAAGAAGTGACCTCCCCCCAGGAAGCGACGTCCCCTCAGGAAGCGACCTGTGCAGGGCGGAGAAGAAGCTGCTGGGCGCCAGCAGCACGGGGCCCTGCGGCAGCGCCGTTCCGTGGTCGTTGACCCACAGCAGGTAGTCCTTGGTGATGGCCGCCATGCCGATGGCGCGCGCCGAGCAGTACAGGAACTTATAGCCGTTCCTGCAGAGCGGCGAGGGCAGCGGTGAGTTCATCCAACCAGAGCACACAGGATGGAGGAGGCGGAGCCTCCGCTGGTCATGTGACCTACTGGTGGATCTTGTGGTACAGCTTGGCGATGCCTTTGTGGGTCCAGTCCTTCCCAAACTGAGGGAGGATGTGACCCAGAGCGTCCGACCTGCACAGAGAGGCCGAGGCTCAGAGGGAGGAGGGAGAGAGAGGGGAGGGAGGGAGGGAGGGAGAGAGAGAGAGGGAGAGGGTCAGAGGGAGGAGGGAGGGAGAGAGAGAGAGAGGCCGAGGGTCAGAGGGAGGAGGAGGGAGGGAGAGAGAGAGGGAGAGAGGCCGAGGGTCAGAGGGAGGAGGGAGGGAGGGAGGGAGAGAGAGAGAGGGAGAGGGTCAGAGGGAGGAGGGAGGGAGAGAGAGAGAGAGGCCGAGGGTCAGAGGGAGGAGGGAGGGAGAGAGGCCGAGGGTCAGAGGGAGGAGGGAGAGAGGGAGGGAGCGAGAGAGGCCGAGGGTCAGAGGGAGGAGGAGGGAGGGTCAGAGGGAGGGAGAGAGGCCGAGGCTCAGAGGGAGGGAGGAGGGAGGGAGGGAGGGGGGAGGGAGGAGGGAGGGAGAGAGAGAGAGGGAGGAGGGAGGGAGGGAGGGGGGAGGGAGGGAGAGGCCGAGGGTCAGAGGGAGGAGGGAGGGAGGAGGGAGGGAGAGAGAGAGTGAGCGAGGGAGGAGGGAGGGAGAGAGGAAGCGAGGGAGGGAGCGAGAGAGGAGCGAGAGAGGGAGGGAGGGAGCGAGAGAGTGAGTGAGTGAGCGAGCGAGCGAGGGAGAGAGAGAGAGAGAGAGTGAGCGAGTGAGGGAGGAGAGAGTGAGCGAGCGAGGAGGGAGAGAGGGAGGAGGAGGGAGGAGGGAGGAGGGAGGTGGTGTACTTGGTGATGGTGCCGTCGATGTCAGAGATGATGACGTGGTCGTTCCAGCTCCACAGGTAGATGGCGGCCTCACAGCGGCAGGTGCCCTGGTACTGGGTGGTCACGCTGAACACCACCTTGTTGGCCCCGTCGCGCAGGTACAGGTGCTCCTGGGGGGGGGGGGGTATCTGTGTGTTTGTATATGTGTATGTGTGTGTGTATGTGTGTGTGTGTCTGTGTATGTCTGTGTGTGTCTGTGTATATGTGTGTGTATGTGTGTCTGTGTATGTGTGTGTATCTGTGTGTGTATATGTGTGTGTGTGTCTGTGTATATGTGTATGTGTATATGTGTGTGTCTGTATATGTGTGTGTGTGTGTGTCTCACGATCTGCTCAGAGGTCAGGCGTAGTGATTTGCGGTACAGCTGTTTGATGCACTGAGTGGCGTTCAGGGTCTCTGTGGAAAGACCGGAAGGAATCATGGCCGTACGGCCGAGGCCCGCCGCCTCATCGCTGTCGATGTCGTCCAGCGTCGCTCTGGAGAAACAACAAAATACAATCAACACAAACAACAACAACACAAATAAAGTCAACACCTCTATCAGTTATATTTATTGATGATTATTGACACAAACACTGACCAAATAAACCTGTTGATCTGCATCATTGATCTGTTGTCTTTGATTTTCATGGTAATTGATTTAAAAGAATATTTATTGACCAATGTACCAAGTGTACAGAGCTTTGGCGCCATCTGGTGGCGGGAAGGTGAACTACACGCTGACAGTTTACAAAATCTAACAATGCAAATTATTAATAGAAGCCAGTAACAAAGACCAGCTACAGACACACGTCAGTAGTGGCGTCATTGATTGGTCGACTTTGATTTTATCACAGTACTAAGTGGACAGAGTTGCGCACTCTGGTGGCGGAGAGGTGAACTACACGCTGACGGTTTTTAAATCGAGACAAAATCTAAGAATGCAAATTATTAAAAGAGTTTCTGTATTTTAATATTTCTGATAGGAAGTCGTGATAAACTTGTTAATCGAGAGACATTTAGAGGAAGCTAATGGAGCGACAGTTAGCTTCAATGTCTATTCAAGTCTCTTCTGCAGCTGTGGATCAGCGAGTCCAGCCGACGCCGCAGCGCGTCGGGCTCATGGGTCGGGGCAGAGCCTCAGACTTACTTCACTTTGTCGGCGGCGCTTGCCGGCTCCTCGCCCGGCTCCTCGTTTGAGTTCTTCTTCTGAGGAGACGAGGAGATCATCAGGTACAGGAGCCTTCAGGTGTGTGTGTAGCAGTTGTGTGTGTTTGTGTGTACCTGGTTACGTTTCCTCCAGGAGAACCACCAGCGGCCCGACTTCTTGGGCATCTTGTCCTTCACCAGCCGCTCTATGGTGCTCTATGAAACACACACACACACACACACACACACACACACACACACACACACACACACACACACACACACACACACACACACACACACACACACACACACACACACACACACACACTATGAATCCCGTCCTCATACCAGCTGTATTTTACGGCCGTTAACTTAATCAATATAATACAAAATAGCTCGTTCGTGTGTGGAACTATGAATGAAACTTGATCAGTGATCAATGACAGTAAATCAATGATCAATGACAATGATCAGTGATCAATGACAGTGATCAGGTTCTGGAGGAGGAACAGACCTTGGGGAGATTCTTCTGGAAGGTCGTCATGCTCAGAACCATCGGAGCGGCCACGGCCCAGTTATAGTAGCTGGGACAGGACACACACACACACACACATTACACAATCAATACACCCACACTCGTTACACAATGAGTACACACACACACGCACGCACACACACGCGGCCTCACTTGGCGTTGATGCAGATCACGAGGCTCGGGTCCTCGATGATCTCGGGGTTGTTGGCGAAGTCCTGATACGTCACCATGTGCTGCGTGAACTTCTCTGTAGGACACAGAGAACAGAGGATGAGGCCCCGCCCACTCCGAGACTCCGCCCCCTCCTTGATATCCCAGCATGCCTCACTCGCCTTTGGTGATGTGGCTGGTGTCGCCCTCCTGGCCGCACAGCGACATGCTGATGTCCATGTTGTAGGAGGCGGAGTCGGACAGGTACTCGGCGCCGCTGTCCACGGCGCCCACCGACTGAGGCGATTGGCTCCCGGAGCAGGAGCCCTGCTCGGCGCCGGCCGGCGACGCCCCCTCCGGCTCGCTGGAACCGCCAAGGAGCATCGAGTCGGTTACAACGGGAATCGAACCGCGGCGCCGCCGCCGCCTTTGAGCTCGGGATTCGTACCTCTTGGGGAAGTAGAGCGCCGCCACCTCGGGCTGCAGCGTGGTGAGGTCGTCCAGGTAGATGCCCGTCGGCCCCAGGTGGTGGTTACGTTTGCCTGAACAGAATGACAAGAACTTAATTATTAATTATTACTTAATTATTTTAAAAACACATTTAAAGCGACACGACCGTTAAAAACTTGGGGTCACTTACTTATTTACATACTTAATAACTTACTTATATATATATATATATATATATATAACTATAAATATATATATTTATAAATAAATATATACATAAATATATATATATATAACTATAAATATATAAATAAATATAAATATATATAACTATAAATATATATATATATACATATATTTATATATAAATATATACATATATATATAACTATAAATATATAAATAAATATAAATATATATATAAAAATATGTTTATATATATTTATAATTCATTTAATGTTATCTTCATTGGAAAAACAGCGCTTTGATAAATAAGGACCTTTCTCGTGACCCCCGGTGGTGTGAATGAGCGCTGCACCTTTCTTCTTGTCCTGTTGGTCCACTCTGGAGGACGCCTCGGCGGAGTTGCCGGGTGACTCCTCGGCCCCTCCGGGTCCACCGTCCTCGGCGCAGGGTTCGATCCCGCTGTCCCCCTCGCCGACGGGCCCCCCGCCGGCCCCCGGTTCCCCCTGCTCTGCCGAGGCCCCCTGCGGTGGCGGCCCCGTGGCGGTGACCTCGCGGCCTGGCGTTTGGGCGTCGTCGGGTTCGGTCTCGACCCCCGCAGGGCTCCCTCTGCCGCCGGCGAGACGCGTCTCCTCCTCGGAGAGGTCGTGGGGCGTGGAAGTGTCCGCCGCGTGAGGGTTCCCCCCCCCGGGTGGAGGGGAGGCGAGCACCGGGACCGGGGTCCGGGGCCGGGGCCGGACCACCGTCACGCCGCCGACCGCCGGCTCGAACCCCCGGTCGAACGAGTCCTGCCTCTCGATGGTGCAGAAGTGAGAGCGGCCAGAGGGCGAGAAGTGCTGCCGCTCAGACTGACACAGCTGGGGGGGGGGGGGGACACCTGGAGCAT